>NW_026781257.1:320000-478387 GCF_030144855.1 Hypanus sabinus | reverse complement strand
GGGGAGTCTGCTACTCGGTCGCTGTTGGATCGGATCGCTCTGATACCAAGAGAGGAGTCTGCTTCTCGAACGCTGTTGAGATTGTATCGCTCTACAACCGAGAGAGGAGTCTGCTTCTCGATCCTAGTGGGATCGGATCGCTCTGATACCAGAGAGGTGAGTCTGCTTCTCGCTCGCTGATGGGATCGGATCGCTCTGATACCAGAGAGTGGAGTCTGCTTCTCTATCGCTGGTGGGATCGGATCGCTCTGATACCAGAGAGGTGAGTCTGCTTCTCGATCGCTGATGGGATCGGATCGCTCTGATACCAGAGAGTGGAGTCTGCTTCTCGATCGCTTGTGGGATCGGAACGCTCTGATACCAGAGGTGAGTCTGCTTCTCGATCGCTGGTGGGATTCGATCTCTCTGATACCAAAGAGGTGAGTCTGCTTCTCGATCGCTGGTGAGATCGGATCGCTCTGATACCAGAGAGAGGAGTCTGCTTCTCAAACGCTGGTGAGATCGATTCGCTCTGAACCCAGAGAGCGGAGTCTCCTTCTCGATCGCTGGTGGGATCGGATCGTTCTGCAATCAGATAGAGGAGTCTGCTTCTCGATCGCTGGTGGGATCCGATCGTTCTGCTGCCAGAGGGAGGAGTCTCCTTCTCGATCGCTGGTGGGATCGGATCGTACTGCAATCAGAGAGAGGAGTCTGCTTCTCGATCGCTTGTAGGATCCGGATCGTTCTGCTACCAGAAAGGGGAGTCTGCTTCTCGATCGCTGGTAGGATAGGATCATTCTGATACCAGAGAAGGGATTCTGCTTCTCGATCGCTGGTGGATCGGATCGCTCTGATACCAGAGAGAGAAGTCTGCTTCTCGATCCCTGGTGGGATCGGATCGCTCTGATACCAGAGAGAGAAGTCTGCTTCTCGATCCCTGGTGGGATCGGATCGCTCTGACACCAGAGAGGGGAGTCTGCTTCTCGATCGCTTGTGTGATCGGATCGCTCTGATACCAGAGAGAGGAGTCTGCTTCTCGATCGCTGGTGTGATCGGATCTCTCTGATACCAGAGAGAGGAGTCTGCTTCTCGATCGCTGGTGGGATCCTATCGCTCTGATACCAGAGAGAGGAGTCTGCTTCTCGATCGCTGGTGGGATCAGATCGTCTGATACCAGAGAGAGGAGTCTGCTTCTCGATCGCTGGTGGGATCTGATCGTTCTGATACCAGAGAGAGGAGTCTGCTTCTCGATCGCTGGTGGGATCGTTTCGCTCTGATACCAGAGAGAAGAGTCTGCTTCTCGATCGCTGGTGGGATCGGATCGGTCTGATACCAGAGAGAGGAGTCTGCTTCTCGATCGCTGGTGGGATCCTATCGCTCTGATACCAGAGAGAGGAGTCTGCTTCTCGATCGCTGTGGGATCGGATCGTCTGATACCAGAGAGAGGAGTCTGCTTCTCGATCGCTGGTGGGATCTGATCGTTCTGATACCAGAGAGAGGAGTCTGCTTCTCGATCGCTGGTGGGATCGGATCGCTCTGATGCAGAGAGAGGAGTCTGCTTCTCGATTGCTGGTGGGATCGGATCACTCTGATACCAGAGAGAGGAGTCTGCTTCTCGATCGCTGGTGGGATCGGATCGCTCTGATGCCAGAGAGAGGAGTCTGCTTCTCGATCGCTGGTGGATCGGATCGCTCTGATACCAGAGAGAGGAGTCTGCTTCTCGATCGCTGGTGGGATCGGATCGGTCTGATACCAGAGAGTTGAGTCTGCTTCTCGATCGCTGGTGGGATCCTATCGCTCTGATACCAGAGAGGTGAGTCTGCTTCTCTGTTGCTGGTAGGTTCAGATCGTTCTGATAGCAGAGAGAGGAGTCTGCTTCTCGATCGCTGGTGAGATCGAATCGATCTTAAACCAGAGAGGTGAGACAGCTTCTCGATAGCTGGTTGGATCGGATTGCTCTGATACCAGAGAGAGGAGTCTGTTTCTCGATCTCTGATGGGATCGGGATCGTTCTGCTACCAGAGAGAGGAGTCTGCTTCTCGATCGCTGGTGGGATCGGATCGCTCTGATACCAGAGAGAAGAGTCTGTTTCTCGATCGCTGCTGGGATCTGATCGCTCTGATACCAGAGAGAAGAGTCTGCTTCTCGATCGCTGGTGGGATCGGATCGTTCTGATACCAGAGAGAGAGTCTGCTTCTCGATCGCTGGAGGGATCGGAATCGCTCTGATACCAGAGAGAGGAGTCTGCTTCTCGATCGCTGATGGGATCGGATCGCTCTGATACCAGAGAGAGGTGTCTGCTACTCTGTCGCTGGTGGGATCGGATGGCTCTGATGCCAGAGAGCGGAGTCTGCTTCTCGATCGCCTGGTGGGATCGGATCGCTCTGATACCAGAGAGTGGAGTCTGCTTCTCGATCGCTGGTGGGATCGGATCGCTCTGATTCCAGAGAGTGGAGTCTGCTTCTCGATCGCTGGTGGGATCGGATTGTTCTGCTACCAGAGAGAAGAGTCTGCTTCTCGATCGCTGGTGGGATCAGATCGTCTGATACCAGAGAGAGGAGTCTGCTTCTCGATCGCTGGTGGGATCTGATCGTTCTGATACCAGAGAGAGGAGTCTGCTTCTCGATCGCTGGTGGGATCGTTTCGCTCTGATACCAGAGAGAAGAGTCTGCTTCTCGATCGCTGGTGGGATCGGATCGGTCTGATACCAGAGAGAGGAGTCTGCTTCTCGATCGCTGGTGGGATCCTATCGCTCTGATACCAGAGAGAGGAGTCTGCTTCTCGATCGCTGGTGGGATCGGATCGTCTGATACCAGAGAGAGGAGTCTGCTTCTCGATCGCTGGTGGGATCTGATCGTTCTGATATCAGAGAGAGGAGTCTGCTTCTCGATCGCTGGTGGGATCGGATCGCTCTGATGCCAGAGAGAGGAGTCTGCTTCTCGATTGCTGGTGGGATCGGATCACTCTGATACCAGAGAGAGGAGTCTGCTTCTCGATCGCTGGTGGGATCGGATCGCTCTGATGCCAGAGAGAGGAGTCTGCTTCTCGATCGCTGGTGGGATCGGATCGCTCTGATACCAGAGAGAGGAGTCTGCTTCTCGATCGCTGGTGGGATCGGATCGGTCTGATACCAGAGAGTTGAGTCTGCTTCTCGATCGCTGGTGGGATCCTATCGCTCTGATACCAGAGAGGTGAGTCTGCTTCTCTGTTGCTGGTAGGTTCAGATCGTTCTGATAGCAGAGAGAGGAGTCTGCTTCTCGATCGCTGGTGAGATCGAATCGATCTTAAACCAGAGAGGTGAGACAGCTTCTCGATAGCTGGTTGGATCGGATTGCTCTGATACCAGAGAGAGGAGTCTGTTTCTCGATCGCTGATGGGATCGGATCGTTCTGCTACCAGAGAGAGGAGTCTGCTTCTCGATCGCTGGTGGGATCGGATCGTTCTGATACCAGAGAGAGGAGTCTGCTTCTCGATCGCTGGAGGGATCGGATCGCTCTGATACCAGAGAGAGGAGTCTGCTTCTCGATCGCTGATGGGATCGGATCGCTCTGATACCAGAGAGAGGTGTCTGCTACTCTGTCGCTGGTGGGATTGGATGGCTCTGATGCCAGAGAGCGGAGTCTGCTTCTCGATCGCTGGTGGGATCGGATCGCTCTGATACCAGAGAGTGGAGTCTGCTTCTCGATCGCTGCTGGGATCGGATCGCTCTGATTCCAGAGAGTGGAGTCTGCTTCTCGATCGCTCGTGGGATCGGATCGCTCTGATACCAGAGAGTTGAGTCTGCTTCTCAATCGCTTGTGGGATCGGAACGCTCTGATACCAGAGAGGTGAGTCTGCTTCTCGATCGCTGGTGGGATTGGATCGCTCTGATACCAGAGAGAGGAGTCTGCTTCTCGGTCGCTGATGGGATCGGATCGTTCCGCTACGAGAGAGAGGAGTCTGCTTCTCGATCGCTGGTGGGATCGGATCGTCTGATACCAGAGAGAGGAGTCTGCTTCTCGATCGCTGGTGGGATCTGATCGTTCTGATACCAGAGAGAGGAGTCTGCTTCTCGATCGCTGGTGGGATCGGATCGCTCTGATACCAGAGAGAGGAGTCTGCTACTCGGTCGTTGGTGGGCTCGGATCGTTCTGCTACCAGAGAGAGGAGTCTGCTTCTCGATCGCTGGTGGGATCGTTTCGCTCTGATACCAGAGAGGTGAGTCTGCTTCTCGATCGCTGATGGGATCGGATCGCTCTGATACCAGAGAGAGGTGTCTGCTACTCTGTCGCTGGTGGGATTGGATGGCTCTGATGCCAGAGAGCGGAGTCTGCTTCTCGATCGCTGGTGGGATCGGATCGCTCTGATACCAGAGAGTGGAGTCTGCTTCTCGATCGCTCGTGGGATCGGATCGCTCTGATACCAGAGAGTGGAGTCTGCTTCTCAATCGCTTGTGGGATCGGAACGCTCTGATACCAGAGAGGTGAGTCTGCTTCTCGATCGCTGGTGGGATTGGATCGCTCTGATACCAGAGAGAGGAGTCTGCTTCTCGGTCGCTGATGGGATCGGATCGTTCCGCTACGAGAGAGAGGAGTCTGCTTCTCGATCGCTGGTGGGATCGGATCGTCTGATACCAGAGAGAGGAGTCTGCTTCTCGATCGCTGGTGGGATCTGATCGTTCTGATACCAGAGAGAGGAGTCTGCTTCTCGATCGCTGGTGGGATCGGATCGCTCTGATACCAGAGAGAGGAGTCTGCTACTCGGTCGTTGGTGGGCTCGGATCGTTCTGCTACCAGAGAGAGGAGTCTGCTTCTCGATCGCTGGTGGGATCGTTTCGCTCTGATACCAGAGAGGTGAGTCTGCTTCTCGATCGCTGGTGAGATCGGATCACTCTGATACCAGAGAGAGGAGTCTGCTTCTCGATCGCTGGTGAGATCGAATCGATCTTAAACCAGAGAGGTGAGACAGCTTCTCGATAGCTGGTTGGATCGGATTGCTCTGATACCAGAGAGAGGAGTCTGCTTCTCGATCGCTGATGGGATCGGATCGTTCTGCTACCAGAGAGAGGAGTCTGCTTCTCGATCGCTGATGGGATCGGATCGTTCTGCTACCAGAGAGAGGAGTCTGCTTCTCGATCGCTGGTGGGATCTGATCGCTCTGATACCAGAGAGAGGAGTTTGCTTCTCGATCGCTGGTGGGATCGGATCTCTCTGATACCAGAGAGAAGAGTCTGCTTCTCGATCGCTGGAGGGATCGGATCGCTCTGATACCAGAGAGAGGTGTCTGCTACTCTGTCGCTGGTGGGATCGGATGGCTCTGATGCCAGAGAGAGGAGTCTGCTTCTCGATCGCTGGTGGGATCGGATCGCTCTGATACCAGAGAGCGGAGTCTGCTTCTCGATCGCTGGTGGGATCGGATCGCTCTGATACCAGAGAGTGGAGTCTGCTTCTCAATCGCTTGTGGGATCGGAACGCTCTGATACCAGAGAGGTGAGTCTGCTTCTCGATCGCTGGTGGGATCGGATCGTCTGATACCAGAGAGGTGAGTCTGCTTCTCGATCGCTGGTGGGATCGGATCGTTCTGATACCAGAGAGAGGAGTCTGCTTCTCGATCGCTGGTGGGATCGGATCGCTCTGATACCAGAGAGAGGAGTCTGCTTCTCGATCGCTGGTGAGATCGAATCGATCTTAAACCAGAGAGGTGAGACTGCTTCTCGATCTCTGGTGGGATCGGATCGCTCTGATACCAGAGAGAGGAGTCTGCTTCTCGATCGCTGGTGGGATCCTATCGCTCTGATACCAGAGAGAGGAGTCTGCTTCTCGATCGCTGGTGGGATCCTATCGCTCTGATACCAGAGAGAGGAGTCTGCTTCTCGATCTCTGGTGGGATCGGATCGCTCTGATACCACAGAGAGGAGTCTGCTTCTCGATCGCTGGTGGGATCCTATCGCTCTGATACCAGAGAGAGGAGTCTGCTTCTCGATCGCTGGTGGGATCCTATCGCTCTGACACCAGAGAGAGGAGTCTGCTTCTCGATCGCTGGTGGGATCGGATCGTCTGATACCAGAGAGAGGAGTCTGCTTCTCGATCGCTGGTGGGATCTGATCGTTCTGATACCAGAGAGAGGAGTCTGCTTCTCGATCGCTGGTGGGATCGTTTCGCTCTGATACCAGAGAGAAGAGTCTGCTTCTCGATCGCTGGTGGGATCGGATCGGTCTGATACCAGAGAGGTGAGTCTGCTTCTCGATCGCTGGTGGGATCCTATCGCTCTGATACCAGAGAGGTGAGACAGCTTCTCGATAGCTGGTTGGATCGGATTGCTCTGATACCAGAGAGAGGAGTCTGCTTCTCGATCGCTGATGGGATCGGATCGTTCTGCTACCAGAGAGAGGAGTCTGCTTCTCGATCGCTGGTGGGATCGGATGGCTCTGATGCTAGAGAGCGGAGTCTGCTTCTCAATCGCTGGTGGGATCGGATGGCTCTGATGCCAGAGAGCGGAGTCTGTTTCTCGATCGCTGGTGGGATCTGATCGCTCTGATACCAGAGAGAAGAGTCTGCTTCTCGATCGCTGGTGGGATCGGATCTCTCTGATACCAGAGAGAAGAGTCTGCTTCTCGATCGCTGGAGGGATCGGATCGCTCTGATACCAGAGAGAGGAGTCTGCTTCTCGATCGCTGATGGGATCGGATCGCTCTGATACCAGAGAGAGGTGTCTGCTACTCTGTCGCTGGTGGGATCGGATGGCTCTGATGCCAGAGAGCGGAGTCTGCTTCTCGATCGCTGGTGGGATCGGATCGCTCTGATACCAGAGAGTGGAGTCTGCTTCTCGATCGCTGGTGGGATCGGATTGTTCTGCTACCAGAGAGAAGAGTCTGCTTCTCGATCGCTGGTGGGATCGGATCGCTCTGATACCAGAGAGCGGAGTCTGCTTCTCGATCGCTGGTGGGATCGGATCGCTCTGATACCAGAGAGTGGAGTCTGCTTCTCAATCGCTTGTGGGATCGGAACGCTCTGATACCAGAGAGGTGAGTCTGCTTCTCGATCGCTGGTGGGATCGGATCGCTCTGATACCAGAGAGAGGAGTCTGCTTCTCGATCGCTGTTGGGATCAGATCGCTCTGATACCAGAGAGAGGAGTCTCCTTCTCGATCGCTGGTGGGATCGGATCGTACTGCAATCAGAGAGAGGAGTCTGCTTCTCGATCGCTTGTAGGATCGGATCATTCTGATACCAGAGAGAGGAGTCTGCTTCTCGATCGCTGGTGAGATCGGATCGTTCTGCTACCAGAGAGGGGAGTCTGCTTCTCGATCGCTGGTAGGATCGGATCATTCTGATACCAGAGAGGGGAGTCTGCTTCTCGATCGCTGGTAGGATCGGATCGTTCTGATACCAGAGAGAGGAGTCTGCTTCTCGATCACTGGTGAGATCGGATCGGTCTGATACTAGCGAGAGGAGTCTGCTTCTCGATCGCTGGTGGGTTCGGATCGCTCTGATACCAGAGAGGGGAGTCTGCTTCTCGATCGCTCGTGGGATTGGATCGCTCTGATACCAGAGAGAGGAGTCTGCTTCTCGATCGCTGGTGGGATCGGATCGTTCTGACACCAGAGAGGTGAGTCTGCTTCTCGATCGCTGGTGAAATCCGATCGCTCTGATACCAGAGAGAGGAGTCTGCTTCTCGATCGCTGGTGGGATCGGATCGTTCTGCAATCAGATAGAGGAGTCTGCTTCTCGATCGCTGGTGGGATCCGATCGCTCTGATACCAGAGAGAGGAGTCTGCTTCTCGACCGCTGGTGAGATCGATTCGCTCTGAAACCAGAGAGGTGAGTCTGCTTCTCGATCGCTGGTGGGATCGGATCACTCTGATACCAGAGAGAAGAGTCTGCTTCTCGATCGCTGGTGGGATCAGAACGCTCCGATACCAGAGAGGTGAGTCTGCTTCTCGATCGCTGATGGCATTGGATCGTTCTGCTGCCAGAGAAAGGAGTCTGCTTCTCGATCGCTGGTGAGATCGGATCGTTCTGCTACCAGAGAGGGGAGTCTGCTTCTCGATCGCTGGTGGTATCGATTCGCTCTGAAACCAGAGAGCGGAGTCTCCTTCTCGATCGCTGGTGGGATCGGATCGTTCTGCAATCAGATAGAGGAGTCTCCTTCTCGATCGCTGGTGGGATCGGATCGTACTGCAATCAGAGAGAGGAGTCTGCTTCTCGATCGCTTGTAGGATAGGATCATTCTGATACCAGAGAAGGGATTCTGCTTCTCGATCGCTGGTGGGATCGGATCGCTCTGATACCAGAGAGAGAAGTCTGCTTCTCGATCCCTGGTGGGATCGGATCGCTCTGACACCAGAGAGGGGAGTCTGCTTCTCGACCGCTGGTGTGATCGGATCTCTCTGATACCAGAGAGAGGAGTCTGCTTCTCGATCGCTGGTGGGATCCTATCGCTCTGATACCAGAGAGAGGAGTCTGCTTCTCGATCGCTGGTGGGATCGGATCGTCTGATACCAGAGAGAGGAGTCTGCTTCTCGATCGCTGGTGGGATCTGATCGTTCTGATACCAGAGAGAGGAGTCTGCTTCTCGATCGCTGGTGGGATCGGATCGTCTGATACCAGAGAGAGGAGTCTGCTTCTCGATCGCTGGTGGGATCTGATCGTTCTGATACCAGAGAGAGGAGTCTGCTTCTCGATCGCTGGTGGGATCGGATCGTCTGATACCAGAGAGAGGAGTCTGCTTCTCGATCGCTGGTGGGATCTGATCGTTCTGATACCAGAGAGAGGAGTCTGCTTCTCGATCGCTGGTGGGATCCTATCGCTCTGATACCAGAGAGAGGAGTCTGCTTCTCGATCGCTGGTGGGATCCTATCGCTCTGATACCAGAGAGAGGAGTCTGCTTCTCGATCGCTGGTGGGATCGGATCGTCTGATACCAGAGAGAGGAGTCTGCTTCTCGATCGCTGGTGGGATCTGATCGTTCTGATACCAGAGAGAGGAGTCTGCTTCTCGATCGCTGGTGGGATCCTATCGCTCTGATACCAGAGAGAGGAGTCTGCTTCTCGATCGCTGGTGGGATCCTATCGCTCTGATACCAGAGAGAGGAGTCTGCTTCTCGATCGCTGGTGGGATCGGATCGTCTGATACCAGAGAGAGGAGTCTGCTTCTCGATCGCTGGTGGGATCTGATCGCTCTGATACCAGAGAGTGGAGTCTGCTTCTCGATCGCTGGTGGGATCGGATCGGTCTGATACCAGAGAGAGGAGTCTGCTTCTCGATCGCTGGTGGGATCTGATCGCTCTGATACCAGAGAGTGGAGTCTGCTTCTCGATCGCTGGTGGGATCGGATCGCTCTGATACCAGAGAGGTGAGTCTGCTTCTCGGTTGCTGGTAGGTTCAGATCGTTCTGATAGCAGAGAGAGGAGTCTGCTTCTCGATCGCTGGTGAGATCGAATCGATCTTAAACCAGAGAGGTGAGACAGCTTCTCGATAGCTGGTTGGATCGGATTGCTCTGATACCAGAGAGAGGAGTCTGTTTCTCGATCGCTGATGGGATCGGATCGTTCTGCTACCAGAGAGAGGAGTCTGCTTCTCGATCGCTGGTGGGATCGGATCGCTCTGATACCAGAGAGAAGAGTCTGTTTCTCGATCGCTGGTGGGATCTGATCGCTCTGATACCAGAGAGAAGAGTCTGCTTCTCGATCGCTGGTGGGATCGGATCTCTCTGATACCAGAGAGAAGAGTCTGCTTCTCGATCGCTGGTGGGATCGGATGGCTCTGATACCAGAGAGTGGAGTCTGCTTCTCAATCGCTTGTGGGATCGGAACGCTCTGATACCAGAGAGGTGAGTCTGCTTCTCGATCGCTGGTGGGATCGGATCGCTCTGATACCAGAGAGAGGAGTCTGCTTCTCGGTCGCTGATGGGATCGGATCGTACTGCAATCAGAGAGAGGAGTCTGCTTCTCGATCGCTTGTAGGATCGGATCATTCTGATACCAGAGAGAGGAGTCTGCTTCTCGATCGCTGGTGAGATCGGATCGTTCTGCTACCAGAGAGGGGAGTCTGCTTCTCGATCGCTGGTAGGATCGGATCATTCTGATACCAGAGTGGGGAGTCTGCTTCTCGATCGCTGGTAGGATCGGATCGTTCTGATACCAGAGAGAGGAGTCTGTTTCTCGATCACTGGTGAGATCGGATCGGTCTGATACTAGAGAGAGGAGTCTGCTTCTCGATCGCTGGTGGGTTCGGATCGCTCTGATACCAGAGAGGGGAGTCTGCTTCTCGATCGCTCGTGGGATTGGATCGCTCTGATACCAGAGAGAGGAGTCTGCTTCTCGATCGCTGGTGGGATCGGATCGTTCTGACACCAGAGAGGTGAGTCTGCTTCTCGATCGCTGGTGGAATCCGATCGCTCTGATACCAGAGAGAGGAGTCTGCTTCTCGATCGCTGGTGGGATCGGATCGTTCTGCAATCAGATAGAGGAGTCTGCTTCTCGATCGCTGGTGGGATCCGATCGCTCTGATACCAGAGAGAGGAGTCTGCTTCTCGACCGCTAGTGAGATCGATTCGCTCTGAAACCAGAGAGGTGAGTCTGCTTCTCGATCGCTGGTGGGATCGGATCACTCTGATACCAGAGAGAAGAGTCTGCTTCTCGATCGCTGGTGGGATCAGAACGCTCCGATACCAGAGAGGTGAGTCTGCTTCTCGATAGCTGATGGCATTGGATCGTTCTGCTGCCAGAGAAAGGAGTCTGCTTCTCGATCGCTGGTGAGATCGGATCGTTCTGCTACCAGAGAGGGGAGTCTGCTTCTCGATCGCTGGTGGTATCGATTCGCTCTGAAACCAGAGAGCGGAGTCTCCTTCTCGATCGCTGGTGGGATCGGATCGTTCTGCAATCAGATAGAGGAGTCTCCTTCTCGATCGCTGGTGGGATCGGATCGTACTGCAATCAGAGAGAGGAGTCTGCTTCTCGATCGCTTGTAGGATAGGATCATTCTGATACCAGAGAAGGGATTCTGCTTCTCGATCGCTGGTGGGATCGGATCGCTCTGATACCAGAGAGAGAAGTCTGCTTCTCGATCCCTGGTGGGATCGGATCGCTCTGACACCAGAGAGGGGAGTCTGCTTCTCGACCGCTGGTGTGATCGGATCTCTCTGATACCAGAGAGAGGAGTCTGCTTCTCGATCGCTGGTGGGATCCTATCGCTCTGATACCAGAGAGAGGAGTCTGCTTCTCCATCGCTGGTGGGATCGGATCGTCTGATACCAGAGAGAGGAGTCTGCTTCTCGATCGCTGGTGGGATCTGATCGTTCTGATACCAGAGAGAGGAGTCTGCTTCTCGATCGCTGGTGGGATCCTATCGCTCTGATACCAGAGAGAGGAGTCTGCTTCTCGATCGCTGGTGGGATCGGATCGTCTGATACCAGAGAGAGGAGTCTGCTTCTCGATCGCTGGTGGGATCTGATCGTTCTGATACCAGAGAGGTGAGTCTGCTTCTCGATCGCTGGTGGGATCCTATCGCTCTGATACCAGAGAGGTGAGTCTGCTTCTCAGTTGCTGGTAGGTTCAGATCGTTCTGATAGCAGAGAGAGGAGTCTGCTTCTCTATCGCTGGTGAGATCGAATCGATCTTAAACCAGAGAGGTGAGACAGCTTCTCGATAGCTGGTTGGATTGGATTGCTCTGATACCAGAGAGAGGAGTCTGTTTCTCGATCGCTGATGGGATCGGATCGTTCTGCTACCAGAGAGAGGAGTCTGCTTCTCGATCGCTGTTGGGATCGGATCGCTCTGATACCAGAGAGAAGAGTCTGTTTCTCGATCGCTGGTGGGATCTGATCGCTCTGATACCAGAGAGAAGAGTCTGCTTCTCGATCGCTGGTGGGATCGGATCTCTCTGATACCAGAGAGAAGAGTCTGCTTCTCGATCGCTGGTGGGATCGGATGGCTCTGATGCCAGAGAGAGGAGTCTGCTTCTCGATCGCTGGTGGGATCGGATTGTTATGCTACCAGAGAGAAGAGTCTGCTTCTCGATCGCTGGTGGGATCGGATCGCTCTGATACCAGAGAGCGGAGTCTGCTTCTCGATCGCTGGTGGGATCGGATCGCTCTGATACCAGAGAGTGGAGTCTGCTTCTCAATCGCTTGTGGGATCGGAACGCTCTGATACCAGAGAGGTGAGTCTGCTTCTCGATCGCTGGTGGGATCGGATCGCTCTGATACCAGAGAGAGGAGTCTGCTTCTCGATCGCTGGTGGGATCGGATCGTCTGATACCAGAGAGAGGAGTCTGCTTCTCGATCGCTGGTGGGATCTGATCGTTCTGATACCAGAGAGAGGAGTCTTCTTCTCGATAGCTGGTGGGATCGGATCGCTCTGACACCAGAGAGAGGAGTCTGCTACTCGGTCGTTGGTGGGCTCGGATCGTTCTGCTACCAGAGAGAGGAGTCTGCTTCTCGATCGCTGGTGGGATCGTTTCGCTCTGATACCAGAGAGGTGAGTCTGCTTCTCGGTTGCTGGTAGGTTCAGATCGTTCTGATACCAGAGAGAGGAGTCTGCTTCTCGATCGCTGGTGAGATCGAATCGATCTTAAACCAGAGAGGTGAGACAGCTTCTCGATAGCTGGTTGGATCGGATTGCTCTGATACCAGAGAGAGGAGTCTGCTTCTCGATCGCTGATGGGATCGGATCGTTCTGCTACCAGAGAGAGGAGTCTGCTTCTCGATCGCTGATGGGATCGGATCGTTCTGCTACCAGAGAGAGGAGTCTGCTTCTCGATCGCTGGTGGGATCTGATCGCTCTGATACCAGAGAGAGGAGTCTGCTTCTCGATCGCTGGTGGGATCGGATCTCTCTGATACCAGAGAGAAGAGTCAGCTTCTCGATCGCTGGTGGGATCGGATCTCTCTGATACCAGAGAGAAGAGTCTGCTTCTCGATCGCTGGAGGGATCGGATCGCTCTGATACCAGAGAGAGGTGTCTGCTACTCTGTCGCTGGTGGGATCGGATGGCTCTGATGCCAGAGAGAGGAGTCTGCTTCTCGATCGCTGGTGGGATCGGATCGCTCTGATACCAGAGAGCGGAGTCTGCTTCTCGATCGCTGGTGGGATCGGATCGCTCTGATACCAGAGAGTGGAGTCTGCTTCTCAATCGCTTGTGGGATCGGAACGCTCTGATACCAGAGAGGTGAGTCTGCTTCTCGATCGCTGGTGGGATCGGATCGCTCTGATACCACAGAGTGGAGTCTGCTTCTCGATCGCTTGTGGGATCGGATCGTCTGATACCAGAGAGGTGAGTCTGCTTCTCGATCGCTGGTGGGATCGGATCGTTCTGATACCAGAGAGAGGAGTCTGCTTCTCGATCGCTGGTGGGATCGGATCGCTCTGATACCAGAGAGAGGAGTCTGCTTCTCGATCGCTGGTGGGATCGGATCGCTCTGATACCAGAGAGAGGAGTCTGCTTCTCGATCGTTGGTGGGATCGGATCGTTCTGATACCAGAGAGAGGAGTCTGCTTCTCGGTCGCTGATGAGATCTGATCGTTCCACTATGAGAGAGAGGAGTCTGTTTATCGATCGCTGGTGGGATCGGATCGTTATGCTACCAGAGAGCGGAGTCTGCTACTCGATCGTTGGTGGGATCGGATTGCTCTGATGCCAGAGAGGGGAGTCTGCTTCTCGATCGCTATTGGGATCGAATCGCTCTGATACCAGAGAGAGGAGTCTGCTTCTCGATCGCTGGTGGGATCGGATCTCTCTGATACCAGAGAGAAGAGTCTGCTTCTCGATCGCTGGTGGGATCGGATCGCTCTGATACCAGAGAGAGGAGTCTGCTTCTCGAACGCTGTTGAGATTGTATCGCTCTACAACCGAGAGAGGAGTCTGCTTCTCGATGGCTGGTGAGATCGGATTGCTCTAAAACCAGAGAGGTGAGTCTGCTTCTCGATCGCTGATGGGATCAGATCGCTCTGATACCAGAGAGTGCAGTCTGCTTCTCTATCGCTGGTGGGATCAGATCGCTCTGATACCAGAGAGGTGAGTCTGCTTCTCTATCGCTGGTGGGATCGGATCGCTCTGATACCAGAGAGAGGAGTCTGCTTCTCGATCGCTTGTGTGATCGGAACGCTCTGATACCAGAGGTGAGTCTGCTTCTCGAACGCTGATGTGATCGGATCGCTCTGATACCAGAGGTGAGTCTGCTTCTCGATCGCTGGTGGGATTCGATCTCTCTGATACCAAAGAGGTGAGTCTGCTTCTCGATCGCTGGTGGGATCGGATCGCTCTGTTACCTGAGAGAGGAGTCTGCTTCTCGGTCGCTGATGGGATCGGATCGTTCTGATACCAGAGAGAGGAGTCTGCTTCTCGGTCGCTGATGGGATCGGATCGTTCTGATACCAGAGAGGGGAGTCTGCTTCTGTATCGCTGGTGGGATCGGTTCGTTCTGACACCAGAGAGAGGAGTCTGCTTCTCGATCGCTTGTGGGATCGGAACGCTCTGATACCAGAGGTGAGTCTGCATCTCGATCGCTGGTGGGATCGGATCGCTCTGATACCAGAGATAGCAGTCTGCTTCTCGATCTCTGGTGGGATCGGATCGCTCTAATACCAGAGAGAGGAGTTTGCTTCTCGATCGCTTGTGGGATCGGAACGCTCTGATACCAGAGGTGAGTCTGCTTCTCGATCGCTGGTGGGATTCGATATCTCTGATACCAAAGAGGTGAGTCTGCTTCTCGATCGCTGGTGGGATCGGATCGCTCTGTTACCAGAGAGAGGAGTCTGCTTCTCGATCGCTGGTGGGATCGGATCGCTCTGATACCAGAGAGTGGAGTCTGCTTCTCGATCGCTTGTGGGATCGGAACGCTCTGATACCAGAGAGGTGAGTCTGCTTCTCGATCGCTGCTGGGATCGGATCACTCTGATACCAGAGAGTGGAGTCTTCTTCTCGATCGCTGGTGGGATCGGATCGCTCTGATACCAGAGAGAGGAGTCTGCTTCTCGATCGCTGGTGGGATCGGATCGCTCTGATACCAGAGAGAGGAGTCTGCTTCTCGGTCGCTGATGGGATCGGATCGTTCTGATACCAGAGAGAGGAGTCTGCTTCTCGGTCGCTGATGGGATGGGATCGTTCTGATACCAGAGAGGGGAGTCTGCTTCTCGATCGCTGGTGGGATCGGATCGCTCTGATACCAGAGAGCGGAGTCTGCGTCTCGATCGCTGGTGGGATCGGATCGCTCTGATACCAGAGAGTGGAGTCTGCTTCTCAATCGCTTGTGGGATCGGAACGCTCTGATACCAGAGAGGTGAGTCTGCTTCTCGATCGCTGGTGGGATCGGATCGCTCTGATACCAGAGAGAGGAGTCTTCTTCTCGGTCGCTGATGGGATCGGATCGTTCCGCTACGAGAGAGAGGAGTCTGCTTCTCGATCGCTGGTGGGATCGGATCGTCTGATACCAGAGAGAGGAGTCTGCTTCTCGATCGCTGGTGGGATCTGATCGTTCTGATACCAGAGAGAGGAGTCTGCTTCTCGATCGCTGGTGGGATCGGATCGCTCTGATACCAGAGAGAGGAGTCTGCTACTCGGTCGTTGGTGTGCTCGGATCGTTCTGCTACCAGAGAGAGGAGTCTGCTTCTCGATCGCTGGTGGGATCATTTCGCTCTGATACCAGAGAGGTGAGTCTGCTTCTCGGTTGCTGGTAGGTTCAGATCGTTCTGATACCAGAGAGAGGAGTCTGCTTCTCGATCGCTGGTGAGATCGAATCGATCTTAAACCAGAGAGGTGAGACAGCTTCTCGATAGCTGGTTGGATCGGATTGCTCTGATACCAGAGAGAGGAGTCTGCTTCTCGATCGCTGATGGGATCGGATCGTTCTGCTACCAGAGAGAGGAGTCTGCTTCTCGATCGCTGATGGGATCGGATCGTTCTGCTACCAGAGAGAGGAGTCTGCTTCTCGATCGCTGGTGGGATCTGATCGCTCTGATACCAGAGAGAGGAGTCTGCTTCTCGATCGCTGGTGGGATCGGATCTCTCTGATACCAGAGAGAAGAGTCTGCTTCTCGATCGCTGGTGGGATCGGATCTCTCTGATACCAGAGAGAAGAGTCTGCTTCTCGATCGCTGGAGGGATCGGATCGCTCTGATACCAGAGAGTGTCTGCTACTCTGTCGCTGGTTGGATCGGATGGCTCTGATGACAGAGAGAGGAGTCTGCTTCTCGATCGCTGGTGGGATCGGATCGCTCTGATACCAGAGAGCGGAGTCTGCTTCTCGATCGCTGGTGGGATCGGATCGCTCTGATACCAGAGAGTGGAGTCTGCTTCTCAATCGCTTGTGGGATCGGAACGCTCTGATACCAGAGAGAGGAGTCTGCTTCTCGATCGCTGGTGGGATCGGATCGCTCTGATACCAGAGAGAGGAGTCTGCTTCTTGATCGTTGGTGGGATCGGATCGTTCTGATACCAGAGAGAGGAGTCTGCTTCTCGGTCGCTGATGGGATCTGATCGTTCCGCTATGAGAGAGAGGAGTCTGTTTCTCGATCGCTGGTGAGATCGGATCGCTCTGATACCAGAGAGGGGAGTCTGCTACTCGATCGCTGGTGGGATCGGATCGTTATGCTACCAGAGAGGGGAGTCTGCTACTCGGTCGCAGGTGGGATCGGATTGCTCTGATGCCGGAGAGAAGAGTCTGCTTCTCGATCGCTGGTGGGATCGGATCGCTCTGATACCAGAGAGAGGAGTCTGCTTCTCGAACGCTGTTGAGATTGTATCGCTCTACAACCGAGAGAGGAGGCTGCTTCTCGATGGCTGGTGAGATCGGATTGCTCTAAAACCAGACAGGTGAGTCTGCTTCTCGATCCCTGATGGGATCGGATCGCTCTGATACCAGAGAGTGCAGTCTGCTTCTCTATCGCTGGTGGGATCAGATCGCTCTGATACCAGAGAGGTGAGTCTGCTTCTCTATCGCTGGTGGGATCGGATCGCTCTGATACCAGAGAGAGGAGTCTGCTTCT
Organism: Hypanus sabinus; assembly: GCF_030144855.1. NCBI lineage: Eukaryota > Metazoa > Chordata > Chondrichthyes > Myliobatiformes > Dasyatidae > Hypanus > Hypanus sabinus. The sequence goes on along the minus strand of NW_026781257.1, from coordinate 461,450 downwards.
CGATCGCTCTGATACCAGAGAGAGGAGTATGCTTCTCGATCGCTTGTGGGATCGGAACGCTCTGATACCAGAGGTGAGTCTGCTTCTCGATCGCTGGTGGGATTCGATCTCTCTGATACCAAAGAGGTGAGTCTGCTTCTCGGTCGCTGATGGGATCGGATCGTTCTGATACCAGAGAGAGGAGTCTGCTTCTCGGTCGCTGATGGGATCGTATCGTTCTGATACCAGAGAGGGGAGTCTGCTTCTGTATCGCTGGTGGGATCGGTTCGTTCTGACACCAGAGAGAGGAGTCTGCTTCTCGATCGCTTGTGGGATCGGAACGCTCTGATACCAGAGGTGTGTCTGCATCTCGATCGCTGGTGGGATCGGATCGCTCTGATACCAGAGAGAGCAGTCTGCTTCTCGATCGCTGGTGGATCGGATCTCTCTGATACCAGAGAGAGGAGTCTGCTTCTCGATCGCTTGTGGGATCGGAACGCTCTGATACCAGAGGTGAGTCTGCTTCTCGATCGCTGGTGGGATTCGATCTCTCTGATACCAAAGAGGTGAGTCTGCTTCTCGATCGCTGGTGGGATCGGATCGCTCTGTTACCAGAGAGAGGAGTCTGCTTCTCGATCGCAGGTGGGATCGGATCGCTCTGATACCAGAGAGTGGAGTCTGCTTCTCGATCGCTTGTGGGATCGGAACGCTCTGATACCAGAGAGGTGAGTCTGCTTCTCGATCGCTGCTGGGATCGGATCGCTCTGATACCAGAGAGAGGAGTCTGCTTCTCGAACGCTGATGTGATCGGATCGCTCTGATACCAGAGAGTGGAGTCTGCTTCTCGATCGCTTGTGGGATCGGAACGCTCTGATACCAGAGGTGAGTCTGCTTCTCGATCGCTGGTGGGATTCGATCTCTCTGATACCAAAGAGGTGAGTCTGCTTCTCGATCGCTGATGGGATCGGATCGTTCTGATACCAGAGAGGGGAGTCTGCTTCTGTATCGCTGGTGGGATCGGTTCGTTCTGTTACCTGAGAGAGGAGTCTGCTTCTCGGTCGCTGATGGGATCGGATCGTTCTGATACCAGAGAGAGGAGTCTGCTTCTCGGTCGCTGATGGGATCGGATCGTTCTGATACCAGAGAGGGGAGTCTGCTTCTGTATCGCTGGTGGGATCGGTTCGTTCTGACACCAGAGAGAGGAGTCTGCTTCTCGATCGCTTGTGGGATCGGAACGCTCTGATACCAGAGGTGAGTCTGCATCTCGATCGCTGGTGGGATCGGATCGCTCTGATACCAGAGATAGCAGTCTGCTTCTCGATCTCTGGTGGGATCGGATCGCTCTAATACCAGAGAGAGGAGTTTGCTTCTCGATCGCTTGTGGGATCGGAACGCTCTGATACCAGAGGTGAGTCTGCTTCTCGATCGCTGGTGGGATTCGATATCTCTGATACCAAAGAGGTGAGTCTGCTTCTCGATCGCTGGTGGGATCGGATCGCTCTGTTACCAGAGAGAGGAGTCTGCTTCTCGATCGCTGGTGGGATCGGATCGCTCTGATACCAGAGAGTGGAGTCTGCTTCTCGATCGCTTGTGGGATCGGAACGCTCTGATACCAGAGAGGTGAGTCTGCTTCTCGATCGCTGCTGGGATCGGATCACTCTGATACCAGAGAGTGGAGTCTTCTTCTCGATCGCTGGTGGGATCGGATCGCTCTGATACCAGAGAGAGGAGTCTGCTTCTCGATCGCTGGTGGGATCGGATCGCTCTGATACCAGAGAGAGGAGTCTGCTTCTCGGTCGCTGATGGGATCGGATCGTTCTGATACCAGAGAGAGGAGTCTGCTTCTCGGTCGCTGATGGGATGGGATCGTTCTGATACCAGAGAGGGGAGTCTGCTTCTCGATCGCTGGTGGGATCGGATCGCTCTGATACCAGAGAGCGGAGTCTGCGTCTCGATCGCTGGTGGGATCGGATCGCTCTGATACCAGAGAGTGGAGTCTGCTTCTCAATCGCTTGTGGGATCGGAACGCTCTGATACCAGAGAGGTGAGTCTGCTTCTCGATCGCTGGTGGGATCGGATCGCTCTGATACCAGAGAGAGGAGTCTGCTTCTCGGTCGCTGATGGGATCGGATCGTTCCGCTACGAGAGAGAGGAGTCTGCTTCTCGATCGCTGGTGGGATCGGATCGTCTGATACCAGAGAGAGGAGTCTGCTTCTCGATCGCTGGTGGGATCTGATCGTTCTGATACCAGAGAGAGGAGTCTGCTTCTCGATCGCTGGTGGGATCGGATCGCTCTGATACCAGAGAGAGGAGTCTGCTACTCGGTCGTTGGTGTGCTCGGATCGTTCTGCTACCAGAGAGAGGAGTCTGCTTCTCGATCGCTGGTGGGATCATTTCGCTCTGATACCAGAGAGGTGAGTCTGCTTCTCGGTTGCTGGTAGGTTCAGATCGTTCTGATACCAGAGAGAGGAGTCTGCTTCTCGATCGCTGGTGAGATCGAATCGATCTTAAACCAGAGAGGTGAGACAGCTTCTCGATAGCTGGTTGGATCGGATTGCTCTGATACCAGAGAGAGGAGTCTGCTTCTCGATCGCTGATGGGATCGGATCGTTCTGCTACCAGAGAGAGGAGTCTGCTTCTCGATCGCTGATGGGATCGGATCGTTCTGCTACCAGAGAGAGGAGTCTGCTTCTCGATCGCTGGTGGGATCTGATCGCTCTGATACCAGAGAGAGGAGTCTGCTTCTCGATCGCTGGTGGGATCGGATCTCTCTGATACCAGAGAGAAGAGTCTGCTTCTCGATCGCTGGTGGGATCGGATCTCTCTGATACCAGAGAGAAGAGTCTGCTTCTCGATCGCTGGAGGGATCGGATCGCTCTGATACCAGAGAGTGTCTGCTACTCTGTCGCTGGTGGGATCGGATGGCTCTGATGACAGAGAGAGGAGTCTGCTTCTCGATCGCTGGTGGGATCGGATCGCTCTGATACCAGAGAGCGGAGTCTGCTTCTCGATCGCTGGTGGGATCGGATCGCTCTGATACCAGAGAGTGGAGTCTGCTTCTCAATCGCTTGTGGGATCGGAACGCTCTGATACCAGAGAGAGGAGTCTGCTTCTCGATCGCTGGTGGGATCGGATCGCTCTGATACCAGAGAGAGGAGTCTGCTTCTTGATCGTTGGTGGGATCGGATCGTTCTGATACCAGAGAGAGGAGTCTGCTTCTCGGTCGCTGATGGGATCTGATCGTTCCGCTATGAGAGAGAGGAGTCTGTTTCTCGATCGCTGGTGAGATCGGATCGCTCTGATACCAGAGAGGGGAGTCTGCTACTCGATCGCTGGTGGGATCGGATCGTTATGCTACCAGAGAGGGGAGTCTGCTACTCGGTCGCAGGTGGGATCGGATTGCTCTGATGCCGGAGAGAAGAGTCTGCTTCTCGATCGCTGGTGGGATCGGATCGCTCTGATACCAGAGAGAGGAGTCTGCTTCTCGAACGCTGTTGAGATTGTATCGCTCTACAACCGAGAGAGGAGGCTGCTTCTCGATGGCTGGTGAGATCGGATTGCTCTAAAACCAGACAGGTGAGTCTGCTTCTCGATCGCTGATGGGATCGGATCGCTCTGATACCAGAGAGTGCAGTCTGCTTCTCTATCGCTGGTGGGATCAGATCGCTCTGATACCAGAGAGGTGAGTCTGCTTCTCTATCGCTGGTGGGATCGGATCGCTCTGATACCAGAGAGAGGAGTCTGCTTCTCGATCGCTCTGATACCAGAGAGAGGAGTATGCTTCTCGATCGCTTGTGGGATCGGAACGCTCTGATACCAGAGGTGAGTCTGCTTCTCGAACGCTGATGTGATCGGAACGCTCTGATACCAGAGGTGAGTCTGCTTCTCGATCGCTGGTGGGATTCGATCTCTCTGATACCAAAGAGGTGAGTCTGCTTCTCGATCGCTGGTGGGATCGGATCGCTCTGTTACCAGAGAGAGGAGTCTGCTTCTCGGTCGCTGATGGGATCGGATCGTTCTGATACCAGAGAGGGGAGTCTGCTTCTGTATCGCTGGTGGGATCGGTTCGTTCTGACACCAGAGAGGGGAGTCTGCTTCTCGATCGCTGGTGGGATCGGATCGTTCTGCTACCAGAGAGAAGAGTCTGTTTCTCGATCGCTGGTGGGATCGGATCTCTCTGATACCAGAGAGGTGAGTCTGCTTCTTGATCGCTGGTGGGATCGGTTCACTCTGATACCAGAGAGAGGAGTCTGCTTCTCGATCGCTGGTGGGATCGGATCGCTCTGATAGCAGAGAGAAGAGTCTGCTTCTCGATCGCTGGTGGGATCGGATCGCTCTGATACCAGAGAGAAGAGTCTGCTACTCGGTCGCAGGTGGGATCGGATCTCTCTGATACCAGAGAGAAGAGTCTGCTTCTCGATCGCTGGTGGGATCGGATCGCTCTGATACCAGAGAGAGGAGTCTGCTTCTCGAACGCTGTTGAGATTGTATCGCTCTACAACCGAGAGAGGAGGCTGCTTCTCGATGGCTGGTGAGATCGGATTGCTCTAAAACCAGACAGGTGAGTCTGCTTCTCGATCGCTGATGGGATCGGATCGCTCTGATACCAGAGAGTGCAGTCTGCTTCTCTATCGCTGGTGGGATCAGATCGCTCTGATACCAGAGAGGTGAGTCTGCTTCTCTATCGCTGGTGGGATCGGATCGCTCTGATACCAGAGAGAGGAGTCTGCTTCTCGAACGCTCTGATACCAGAGGTGAGTCTGCTTCTCGAACGCTGATGTGATCGGATCGCTCTGATACCAGAGAGTGGAGTATGCTTCTCGATCGCTTGTGGGATCGGAACGCTCTGATACCAGAGGTGAGTCTGCTTCTCGATCGCTGGTGGGATTCGATCTCTCTGATACCAAAGAGGTGAGTCTGCTTCTCGATCGCTGGTGGGATCGGATCGCTCTGTTACCAGAGAGAGGAGTCTGCTTCTCGGTCGCTGATGGGATCGGATCGTTCTGATACCAGAGAGAGGAGTCTGCTTCTCGGTCGCTGATGGGATCGGATCGTTCTGATACCAGAGAGGGGAGTCTGCTTCTGTATCGCTGGTGGGATCGGTTCGTTCTGACACCAGAGAGAGGAGTCTGCTTCTCGATCGCTTGTGGGATCGGAACGCTCTGATACCAGAGGTGAGTCTGCATCTCGATCGCTGGTGGGATCGGATCGCTCTGATACCAGAGAGAGCAGTCTGCTTCTCGATCGCTGGTGGGATCAGATCGCTCTGATACCAGAGAGAGGAGTCTGCTTCTCGATCGCTTGTGGGATCGGAACGCTCTGATACCAGAGGTCAGTCTGCTTCTCGATCGCTGGTGGGATTCGATCTCTCTGATACCAAAGAGGTGAGTCTGCTTCTCGATCGCTGGTGGGATCGGATCGCTCTGTTACCAGAGAGAGGAGTCTGCTTCTCGATCGCAGGTGGGATCGGATCGCTCTGATACCAGAGAGTGGAGTCTGCTTCTCGATCGCTTGTGGGATCGGAACGCTCTGATACCAGAGAGGTGAGTCTGCTTCTCGATCGCTGCTGGGATCGGATCGCTCTGATACCAGAGAGAGGAGTCTGCTTCTCGATCGCTGGTGGGATCGGATCACTCTGATACCAGAGAGTGGAGTCTTCTTCTCGATCGCTGGTGGGATCGGATCGCTCTGATACCAGAGAGAGGAGTCTGCTTCTCGGTCGCTGATGGGATCGGATCGTTCTGATACCAGAGAGAGGAGTCTGCTTCTCGATCGCTGGTGGGATCGGATCGTTCTGATACCAGAGAGGGGAGTCTGCTACTCGGTCGCTGTTGGGATCGGATCGCTCTGATACCAAAGAGAGGAGTCTGCTTCTCGAACGCTGTTGAGATTGTATCGCTCTACAACCGAGAGAGGAGTCTGCTTCTCGATCCCTGGTGGGATCGGATCGCTCTGATAACAGAGAGCTGAGTCTGCTTCTCGCTCGCTGATGGGATCGGATCGCTCTGATACCAGAGAGTGGAGTCTGCTTCTCTATCGCTGGTGGGATCGGATCGCTCTGATACCAGAGAGGTGAGTCTGCTTCTCGATCGCTGATGGGATCGGATCGCTCTGATACCAGAGAGTGGAGTCTGCTTCTCGATCGCTTGTGGGATCGGAACGCTCTGATACCAGAGGTGAGTCTGCTTCTCGATCGCTGGTGGGATTCGATCTCTGATACCAAAGAGGTTAGTCTGCTTCTCGATCGCTGGTGGGATCGGATGGCTCTGATACCAGAGAGGTGGGTCTGCTTCTCGATCGCTGGTGTGATCGGATCGTTCAGATACCAGAGAGAGGAGTCTGCTTCTCGATCGCTGGTGTGATCGGATCGCTCTGATACCAGAGAGAGGAGTCTGCTTCTCGATCGCTGGTGGGATTGGATCTCTCTGATTCCAGAGAGAGGAGTCTGCTTCTCGATCGCTGCTGGGATCGGATCGCTCTGATACCAGAGAGAGGAGTCTGCTTCTCGATCCCTGGTGGGTTCAGATCACTCTTATACCAGAGAGAGGAGTCTGCTTCTCGATCGCTGCTGGGATCGGATCTCTCTGATACCAGAGAGGGGAGTCTGCTACTCGATCGCTGGTGGGATCGGATCGCTTTGATACCAGAGAGGGGAGTCTGCTACTCGAACGCTGTTGAGATTGTATCGCTCTACAAACGAGAGGAGTCTGCTTCTCGATCGCTGGTGTGATCGGATCGCTCTGATACCAGAGAGTGGAGTCTGCTTCTCGATCGCTGGTGGGATCGGATCGTTCTGATACCAGAGAGGTGAGTCTGCTTCTCGATCTCTGATGGGATCGGATCGCTCTGATACCAGAGAGTGGAGTCTGCTTCTCGATCGCTGATGGGATCGGATCGTCTGATACCAGAGAGTGGAGTCTGCTTCTCTATCGCTGGTGGGATCAGATCGCTCTGATATCAGAGAGGGGAGTCTGCATGTCGATCGCTGGTGGGATTCGATCGCTCTGTTACCAGAGAGAGGAGTCTGCATGTCGATCGCTGGTGGGATCGGATCGCTCTGATACCAGAGAGGGGAGTCTGCATGTCGATCGCTGGTGGGATCGGATCGCTCTGATACCAGAGAGGGGAGTCTGCATGTCGATCGCTGGTGGGATCGGATCGTTCTGAAACCAGAGGGAGGAGTCTGCTTCTCGATCTCTGGTGGGATTGGATCGCTCTGATACCAGAGAGAGGAGTCTGCTTCTCGATCGCTGATGTGATCGGATCGCTCTGATACCAGAGAGAGGAGTCTGCTTCTCGATCGCGGGTGGGATCGGATTGTTCTGATACCAGAGAGAGGAGTCTGCTTCTCGATCGCTGGTGTGATCGGATCGCTCTGATACCAGAGAGAGGAGTCTGCTTCTCGATCGCTGGTGGGATCGGATCGCTCTGAAACCAAAGAGGCGAGTCTGCTCCTCGATCGCTGGTGGGATCGTATCGCTCTGATACCAGAGAGTGGAGTCTGCTTCTCGATCGCTGGTGGGATCGGATCACTCTGATACCAGAGAGAGGAGTCTGCTTCTCGATCGCTGGTGGATCGGATCGCTCTGATGCCAGAGAGAGGAGTCTGCTTCTCGATCGCTGGTGGGATCGGATCACTCTGATACCAGAGAGTGGAGTCTGCTTCTAGATCGCTGGTGGGATCGGATCGTTCAGATACCAGAGAGAGGAGTCTGCTTCTCGATCGCTGGTGGGATCGGATCACTCTGATACCAGAGAGTGGAGTCTGCTACTCGATCGCTGGTGGGATCGGATCGCTCTGATACCAGAGAGAGGAGTCTGCTTCTCGATCGCTGGTGAGATCGGATCGCTCTGATACCAGAGAGAAGAGTCTGCTTCTCGATCGCTGGTGGGATCGGATCGCTCTGATACCAGAGAGAAGAGTCTGCTACTCGGTCGCAGGTGGGATCGGATCTCTCTGATACCAGAGAGAAGAGTCTGCTTCTCGATCGCTGGTGGGATCGGATCGCTCTGATACCAGAGAGAGGAGTCTGCTCCTCGATCGCTCTGATACCAGAGAGAGGAGTATGCTTCTCGATCGCTTGTGGGATCGGAACGCTCTGATACCAGAGAGAGGAGTCTGCTTCTCGATCGCTGGTGGGATTGGATCGCTCTGATACCAGAGAGAGGAGTCTGCTTCTCGATCGCTGGTGGGATCGGATCGCTCTGATACCAGAGAGAGGAGTCTGCTTCTCGATCGCTGGTGAGATCGGATCGCTCTGATACCAGAGAGAAGAGTCTGCTTCTCGATCGCTTGTGGGTTCGGATCGCTCTGATACCAGAGAGGTGAGTCTGCTTCTCGAACGCTGATGTGATCGGATCGCTCTGATACCAGAGAGTGGAGTATGCTTCTCGATCGCTTGTGGGATCGGAACGCTCTGATACCAGAGGTGAGTCTGCTTCTCGATCGCTGGTGGGATTCGATCTCTCTGATACCAAAGAGGTGAGTCTGCTTCTCGATCGCTGGTGGGATCGGATCGCTCTGTTACCAGAGAGAGGAGTCTGCTTCTCGGTCGCTGATGGGATCGGATCGTTCTGATACCAGAGAGAGGAGTCTGCTTCTCGGTCGCTGATGGGATCGGATCGTTCTGATACCAGAGAGGGGAGTCTGCTTCTGTATCGCTGGTGGGATCGGTTCGTTCTGACACCAGAGAGAGGAGTCTGCTTCTCGATCGCTTGTGGGATCGGAACGCTCTGATACCAGAGGTGAGTCTGCTTCTCGATCGCTTGTGGGATCGGATCGCTCTGATACCAGAGAGAGCAGTCTGCTTCTCGATCGCTGGTGGGATCGGATCGCTCTGATACCAGAGAGAGGAGTCTGCTTCTCGATCGCTTGTGGGATCGGAACGCTCTGATACCAGAGGTCAGTCTGCTTCTCGATCGCTGGTGGGATTCGATCTCTCTGATACCAAAGAGGTGAGTCTGCTTCTCGATCGCTGGTGGGATCGGATCGCTCTGTTACCAGAGAGAGGAGTCTGCTTCTCGATCGCAGGTGGGATCGGATCGCTCTGATACCAGAGAGAGGAGTCTGCTTCTCGATCGCTGGTGGGATTCGATCTCTCTGATACCAAAGAGGTGAGTCTGCTTCTCGATCGCTGGTGGGATCGGATCGCTCTGTTACCAGAGAGAGGAGTCTGCTTCTCGATCGCTGGTGGGATCGGATCGCTCTGATACCAGAGAGGGGAGTCTGCTTCTCGATCGATGGTGGGATCGGATCGCTCTGATACCAGAGAGAGGAGTCTGCTTCTCGATCGCTGGTGGGATCGGATCGTTCTGATACCAGAGAGAGGAGTCTGCTTCTCGATCGCTGGTGGGATCGGATCGTTCTGATACCAGAGAGGGGAGTCTGCTACTCGGTCGCTGTTGGGATCGGATCGCTCTGATACCAAAGAGAGGAGTCTGCTTCTCGAACGCTGTTGAGATTGTATCGCTCTACAACCGAGAGAGGAGTCTGCTTCTCGATCCCTGGTGGGATCGGATCGCTCTGATACCAGAGAGCTGAGTCTGCTTCTCGCTCGCTGATGGGATCGGATCGCTCTGATACCAGAGAGTGGAGTCTCCTTCTCTATCGCTGGTGGGATCGGATCGCTCTGATACCAGAGAGGTGAGTCTGCTTCTCGATCGCTGATGGGATCGGATCGCTCTGATACCAGAGAGTGGAGTCTGCTTCTCGATCGCTTGTGGGATCGGAACGCTCTGATACCAGAGGTGAGTCTGCTTCTCGATCGCTGGTGGGATTCGATATCTCTGATACCAAAGAGGTTAGTCTGCTTCTCGATCGCTGGTGGGATCGGATCGCTCTGATACCAGAGAGGTGGGTCTGCTTCTCGATCGCTGGTGTGATCGGATCGTTCAGATACCAGAGAGAGGAGTCTGCTTCTCGATCGCTGGTGTGATCGGATCGCTCTGATACCAGAGAGAGGAGTCTGCTTCTCGATCTCTGGTGGGATCGGATCGCTCTGATACCAGAGAGAGGAGTCTGCTTCTCGATCGCTGGTGGGATCGGATCGCTCTGATACCAGAGAGGGGAGTCTGCTACTCGGTCGCTGTTGGGATCGGATCGCTCTGATACCAAAGAGAGGAGTCTGCTTCTCGAACGCTGTTGAGATTGTATCGCTCTACAACCGAGAGAGGAGTCTGCTTCTCGATCCCTGGTGGGATCGGATCGCTCTGATACCAGAGAGCTGAGTCTGCTTCTCGCTCGCTGATGGGATCGGATCGCTCTGATACCAGAGAGTGGAGTCTGCTTCTCTATCGCTGGTGGGATCGGATCGCTCTGATACCAGAGAGGTGAGTCTGCTTCTCGATCGCTGATGGGATCGGATCGCTCTGATACCAGAGAGTGGAGTCTGCTTCTCGATCGCTGGTGGGTTCGGATCTCTCTGATACCAGAGAGAGGAGTCTGCTCCTCGATCCCTGGTGGGTTCAGATCGCTCTTATACCAGAGAGAGGAGTCTGCTTCTCGATCGCTGCTGGGATCGGATCTCTCTGATACCAGAGAGGGGAGTCTGCTACTCGATCGCTGGTGGGATCGGATCGCTTTGATACCAGAGAGGGGAGTCTGCTACTCGAACGCTGTTGAGATTGTATCGCTCTACAAACGAGAGAGGAGTCTGCTTCTCGATCGCTGGTGTGATCGGATCGCTCTGATACTAGAGAGTGGAGTCTGCTTCTCGATCGCTGGTGGGATCGGATCGTTCTGATACCAGAGAGGTGAGTCTGCTTCTCGATCTCTGATGGGATCGGATCGCTCTGATACCAGAGAGTGGAGTCTGCTTCTCTATCGCTGGTGGGATCAGATCGCTCTGATACCAGAGAGGGGAGTCTGCATGTCAATCGCTGGTGGGATTCGATCGCTCTGTTACCAGAGAGAGGAGTCTGCATGTCGATCGCTGGTGGGATCGGATCGCTCTGATACCAGAGAGGGGAGTCTGCATGTCGATCGCTGTTGGGATCGGATCGTTCTGAAACCAGAGGGAGGAGTCTGCTTCTCGATCTCTAGTGGGATTGGATCGCTCTGATACCAGAGAGAGGAGTCTGCTTCTCGATCGCTGATGTGATCGGATCGCTCTGATACCAGAGAGAGGAGTCTGCTTCTCGATCGCTGGTGGGATCGGATTGTTCTGGTACCAGAGAGAGGAGTCTGCTTCTCGATCGCTGGTGTGATCGGATCGCTCTGATACCAGAGAGAGGAGTCTGCTTCTCGATCGCTGGTGGGATCGGATCGCTCTGAAACCAAAGAGGCGAGTCTGCTCCTCGATCGCTGGTGGGATCGTATCGCTCTGATACCAGAGAGTGGAGTCTGCTTCTCGATCGCTGGTGGGATCGGATCACTCTGATACCAGAGAGAGGAGTCTGCTTCTCGATCGCTGGTGGATCGGATCGCTCTGATGCCAGAGAGAGGAGTCTGCTTCTCGATCGCTGGTGGGATCGGATCACTCTGATACCAGAGAGTGGAGTCTGCTTCTAGATCGCTGGTGGGATCGGATCGTTCAGATACCAGAGAGAGGAGTCTGCTTCTCGATCGCTGGTGGGATCGGATCACTCTGATACCAGAGAGTGGAGTCTGCTACTCGATCGCTGGTGGGATCGGATCGCTCTGATACCAGAGAGGTGAGTCTGCTTCTCGATCGCTGGTGGGATCGGATCGCTCTGATACCAGAGAGGTGAGTCTGCTTCTCGATCGCTGGTTTGATCGGATCGCTCTGAAACCAGAGAGAGGAGTCTGCTTCTCGATCGCTGGTGGGATCGGATCGCTCTGAAACCAGAGAGGTGAGTCTGCTTCTCGATCGCTGGTGTGATCGGATCGCTCTGAAACCAGAGAGTGGAGTCTGCTTCTCGATCGCTGGTGGGTTCGGATCGCTCTGATACCAGAGAGTGGAGTCTGCTTCTCGATCGCTGATGGGATCGGATCTCTCTGAAACCAGAGAGAGGAGTCTGCTTCTCGATCGCTGGTGGGATCGGATCGCTCTGATACCAGAGAGGTCAGTCTGCTTCTCGATCGCTGGTGGGATTGGATCTCTCTGATACCAGAGAGTGGAGTCTGCTTCTCTATCGCTGGTGGGATCGGATCGCTCTGATACCAGAGAGGTGAGTCTGCTTCTCGATCGCTGATGGGATCGGATCGCTCTGATACCAGAGAGTGGAGTCTGCTTCTCGATCGCTTGTGGGATCGGAACGCTCTGATACCAGAGGTGAGTCTGCTTCTCGATCGCTGGTGGGATTCGATCTCTCTGATACCAAAGAGGTGAGTCTGCTTCTCGATCGCTGGTGGGATCGGATCGCTCTGATGCCAGAGAGAGGAGTCTGCTTCTCGATCGCTGATGGGATCGGATCGCTCTGATACCAGAGAGTGGAGTCTGCTTCTCGATCGCTTGTGGGATCGGAACGCTCTGATACCAGAGGTGAGTCTGCTTCTCGATCGCTGGTGGGATTCGATCTCTCTGATACCAAAGAGGTGAGTCTGCTTCTCGATCGCTGGTGGGATCGGATCGCTCTGATACCAGAGAGGTGGGTCTGCTTCTCGATCGCTGGTGTGATCGGATCGTTCAGATACCAGAGAGAGGAGTCTGCTTCTCGATCGCTGGTGGGATTCGATCTCTCTGATACCAAAGAGGTGAGTCTGCTTCTCGATCGCTGGTGGGATCGGATCGCTCTGATGCCAGAGAGAGGAGTCTGCTTCTCGATCGCTGGTGGGATCGTATCGCTCTGATTCCAGAGAGAGGAGTCTGCTTCTCGATCGCTGCTGGGATCGGATCGCTCTGATACCAGAGAGAAGAGTCTGCTACTCGGTCGCTGGTGGGATGGGATCGCTCTGAAACCAGAGAGAGGAGTCTGCTTCTCGATCGCTGGTGGGATCGGATCGCTCTGATAGCAGAGAGGTGAGTCTGCTTCTCGATCTCTGATGGGATCGGATCGCTCTGATACCAGAGAGTGGAGTCTGCTTCTCGATCTCTGATGGGATCGGATCGCTCTGATACCAGAGAGAGGAGTCTGCTTCTCGATCTCTGATGGGATTGGATCGCTCTGATACAAGAGAGGGGAGTCTGCTTCTCGATCGCTGGTGTGATCGGATCGCTCTGATACCAGAGAGGTGAGTCTGCTTCTCGATCTCTGATGGGATCGGATCGCTCTGATACCAGAGAGTGGAGTCTGCTTCTCTATCGCTGGTGGGATCGGATCGCGCTGATACCAGAGAGGGGAGTCTGCATGTCGATCGCTGGTGGGATCGGATCGCTCTGATACCAGAGAGGGGAGTCTGCATGTCGATCGCTTGTGGGAACGGAACGCTCTGATACCAGAGAGAGGAGTCTGCTTCTCGATCGCTGGTGGGATCAGATCGCTCTGATACCAGAGGTGAGTCTGCTTCTCGATCGCTGGTGGGATTAGATCGCTCTGTTACCAGAGAGAGGAGTCTGCATCTCGATCGCTGGTGGGATCGGATCGCTCTGATACCAGAGAGGGGAGTCTGCATGTCGATCGCTGGTGGGATCGGATCGCTCTGATACCAGAGAGGGGAGTCTGCATGTCGATCGCTTGTGGGATCGGAACGCTCTGATACCAGAGAGTGGAGTCTGCTTCTCGATCTCTGGTGGGATTGGATCGCTCTGATACCAGAGAGAGGAGTCTGCTTCTCGATCGCTGGTGGGATTGGAGCTCTCTGATACCAGAGAGGGGAGTCTGCTTCTCGATCGCTGGTGGGATCGGATCGCTCTGATACCAGAGAGAGGAATCTGCTTCTCGGTCACTGGTGGGATCGGATCGTTCTGATACCAGAGAGAGGAGTCTGCTTCTCAGTCGCTGATGGGATCGGATCGTTCTGATACCAGAGAGAGGAGTCTGCTTCTCGCTCACTGGTGGGATCGGATCGCTCTGATACCAGAGAGAGGAATCTGCTTCTCGGTCACTGGTGGGATCGAATCGCTCTGATACCAGAGAGGGGAGTCTGCTTCTCGATCGCTGGTGGGATCGGATCGTTCTGATACCAGAGAGGGGAGTCTGCTTCTGTATCGCTGGTGGGATCGGATCGTTCTGATACCAGAGAGAGGAGTCTGCTTCTCGATCGCTGGTGAGATCGGATCGCTCTGATACCAGAGAGGTCAGTCTGCTTCTCGATCGCTGGTGGGATTGGATCTCTCTGATGCCAGAGAGAGGAGTCTGCTTCTCGATCGCTGGTGGGATCGGATCGCTCTGAAACCAGAGAGAGGAGTCTGCTTCTCGATCGCTGGTGGGATCGGATCGCTCTGATAGCAGAGAGTGGAGTCTGCTTCTCCATCGCTTGTGGGATCGGAACGCTCTGATATCAGAGAGTGGAGTCTGCTTCTCGATCGCTGGTGGGATCGGATCGCTCTGATACCAGAGAGAGGAGTCTGCTTCTCGATCGCTGGTGTGATCGGATCGTTCTGATACCAGAGAGAGGAGTCTGCTTCTCGGTCGCTGATGGGATCGGATCGTTCCGCTACGCGAGAGAGGAGTCTGCTTCTCGATCGCTGTTGGGATCGGATCGCTCTGATACCAGAGAGAGGAGTCTGCTTCTCGATCGCTGGTGTGATCGGATCGTTCTGATACCAGAGAGAGGAGTCTGCTTCTCGGTCGCTGATGGGATCGGATCGTTCCGCTACGCGAGAGAGGAGTCTGCTTCTCGATCGCTGGTGGGATCGGATCACTCTGAAGTCAGAGAGAGGAGTCTGCTTCTCGATTGCTTGTGAGATCGGATCGCTCTGATACCAGAGAGGTGAGTCTGCTACTCGATCGCTGGTGGGATCGGATTGCTCTGATACCAGAGAGGGGAGTCTGCTTCTCTATCGCTGGTGGGATCGGATCGCTCTGATACCAGAGAAAGGAGTCTGCATCTCGATCGCTGGTGGGATCGGATCGCTCTGATACCAGAGAGGGGAGTCTGCATGTCGATCGCTGGTGGGATCGGATCGCTCTGATACCAGAGAGACGAGTCTGCTTCTCGATCGCTGGTGGGATCGGATCGTTCTGAAACCAGAGAGAGGAGTCTGCTTCTCGATCTCTGGTGGGATTGGATCGCTCTGATACCAGAGAGAGGAGTCTGCTTCTCGATCGCTGGTGGGATTGGATCTCTCTGATACCAGAGAGTGGAGTCTGCTTCTCGATCGCTGGTGGGATCGGATTGTTCTGATACCAGAGAGAGGAGTCTGCTTCTCGATCGCTGGTGGGATCTGATCGCTCTGAAACCAGAGAGGGGAGTCTGCTCCTCGATCGCTGGTGGGATCGTATCGCTCTGATACCAGAGAGTGGAGTCTGCTTCTCGATCGCTGGTGGGATCGGATCACTCTGATACCAGAGAGAGGAGTCTGCTTCTCGATCGCTGGTGGATCGGATCGCTCTGATACCAGAGAGAGGAGTCTGCTTCTCGATCGCTGGTGTGATCGGATCGCTCTGATACCAGAGAGAGGAGTCTGCTTCTCGATCGCTGGTGGGATCGGATCGCTCTGAAACCAGAGAGGGGAGTCTGCTTC
The DNA here is from genome assembly GCF_030144855.1 of Hypanus sabinus. NCBI lineage: Eukaryota > Metazoa > Chordata > Chondrichthyes > Myliobatiformes > Dasyatidae > Hypanus > Hypanus sabinus. The sequence goes on along the minus strand of NW_026781257.1, from coordinate 445,944 downwards.
TCGATCGCTTGTGGGATCGGAACGCTCTGATACCATAGAGGTGGGTCTGCTTCTCGATCGCTGGTGTGATCGGATCGTTCAGATACCAGAGAGAGGAGTCTGCTTCTCGATCGCTGGTGGGATCGGATCTCTCTGATACCAGAGAGAGGAGTCTGCTTCTCAGTCGCTGATGGGATCGGATCGTTCTGATACCAGAGAGAGGAGTCTGCTTCTCGGTCACTGATGGGATCGGATCGTTCTGATACCAGAGAGGGGAGTCTGCTTCTGTATCGCTGGTGGGATCGGATCGTTCTGATACCAGAGAGAGGAGTCTGCTTCTCGATCGCTGGTGGGATCGGATCGCTCTGATGCCAGAGAGAGGAGTCTGCTTCTCGATCTCTGGTGGGATCGGATCGCTCTGATGCCAGAGAGAGGAGTCTGCTTCTCTATCGCTGGTGGGATCGGATCTCTCTGATACCAGAGAGGTCAGTCTGCTTCTCGATCGCTGGTGGGATTGGATCTCTCTGATACCAGAGAGGTGAGTCTGCTTCTCGATCGCTGGTGTGATCGGATCGCTCTGATACCAGAGAGAGGAGTCTGCTTCTCGATCGTTTGTGGGATCGGATCGCTCTGATACCAGAGAGCGTAGTCTGCTTCTCGATCGCTGGTGGGATCGGATCGCTATGATACCAGAGAGCGTAGTCTGCTTCTCGATCGCTGGAGGGATCGGATCGCTCTGATAGCAGAGAGTGGAGTCTGCTTCTCCATCGCTTGTGGGATCGGAACGCTCTGATACCAGAGAGGTGAGTCTGCTTCTCGATCGGTGGTAGGATCGGATCGCTGTGATAACAGAGAAAAGAGTCTGCTTCTCGATCGCTGGTGGGATCGGATCGCTCTGATACCAGAGAGGTCAGACTGCTTCTCGATCGCTGGTGGGATCGGATCGCTCTGATACCAGAGAGAGGAGTCTGCTTCTCGATCGCTGGAGGGATCGGATCGGTCTGATACCAGAGAGAGGAGTCTGCTTCTCGATCGCTGGTGGGATCGGATCGCTCTGATACCAGAGAGTGGAGTCTGCTTCTCGATCGCTTGTGGGATCGGAACGCTCTGATACCAGAGAGGGGAGTCTGCTTCTCGATCGCTGGTGTGATCGGATCGCTCTGATACCAGAGAGGTGAGTCTGCTTCTCGATCGCTGGTGGGATCGGATCGCTCTGATACCAGAGAATGGAGTCTGCTTCTCGATCGCTGGTGGGATTGGATCGTTCTGATACCAGAGAGGGGAGTCTGCTTCTCGATCGCTGGTGGGATCGGATCGCTCTGATACCAGAGAGAGGAGTCTGCTTCTCGATCGCTGGTGGGATCGGATCGCTCTGATACCAGAGAGTGGAGTCTGCTTCTCGATCGCTTGTGGGATCGGAACGCTCTGATACCAGAGAGAGGAGTCTGCTTCTCGATCGCTGGTGGGATCGGATCGCTCTGATACCAGAGAGTGGAGTCTGCTTCTCGATCGCTTGTGGGATCGGAACGCTCTGATACCAGAGAGAGGAGTCTGCTTCTCGATCGCTGGTGTGATCGGATCGCTCTGATACCAGAGAGGTGAGTCTGCTTCTCGATCGCTGGTGGGATCGGATCGCTCTGATACCAGAGAATGGAGTCTGCTTCTCGATCGCTGGTGGGATTGGATCGTTCTGATACCAGAGAGGGGAGTCTGCTTCTCGATCGCTGGTGGGATCGGATCGCTCTGATACCAGAGAATGGAGTCTGCTTCTCGATCGCTGGTGGGATTGGATCGTTCTGATACCAGAGAGGGGAGTCTGCTTCTCGATCGCTGGTGGGATTGGATCGTTCTGATACCAGAGAGGGGAGTCTGCTTCTTGATCGCTGGAGGGATCGGATCGCTCTGATACCAGAGAGAGGAGTCTGCTTCTCGATCGCTGGTGGGATCGGATCGCTCTGATACCAGAGAGGGGAGTCTGCTTCTCGATCGCTGGTGGGATCGGATCGCTCTGATACCAGAGAGGGGAGTCTGCTTCTCGATCGCTGCTGGGATCGGATCGCTCTGATACCAGAGAGGTGAGTCTGCTTCTCGATCGCTGGTGGGATCGGATCGCTCTGATACCAGAGAGTGGAGTCTTCTTCTCGATCGCTGGTGGAATCGGATCGCTATGATACCAGAGAGAGGAGTCTGCTTCTCGATCGCTGGTGGGATCGGATCGTTCTGATACCAGAGAGAGGAGTGTTCTTCTCGATCGCTGGTGGAATCGGATCGTTCTGATACCAGAGAGAGGAGTCTGCTTCTCGATCGCTGGTGGGATCGGATCGTTCTGATACCAGAGAGAGGAGTCTGCTTCTAGATCGCTGGTGGGATCGGATCGTTCTGATACCAGAGAGAGGAGTCTTCTTCTCGATCGCTGGTGGAATCGGATCGCTCTGATACCAGAGAGGTGAGTCTGCTACTCGGTCGCTGGTGGGATCGGATCGCTCTGATACCAGAGAGGGGAGTCTGCTTCTCGACCGCTAGTGGGATCGAATCGCTCTGATACCAGAGAGAGGAGTCTGCTACTCGGTCGCTGGTGGGATCGGATCACTCTGATACCAGAGAGAGGAGTCTGCTTCTCGATCGCTGGTGGGATCGGATCACTCTGATACCAGAGAGAGGATTCTGCTTCTCGATCGCTGGTGGGATCGGATCGCTCTGATACCAGAGAGGGGAGTCTGCTTCTCGATCGCTGGTGGGATCGGATCGCTCTGATACCAGAGAGAGGAGTCTGCTTCTCGATCGCTGGTGAGATCGGATCGCTCTGATACCAGAGAGGTCAGTCTGCTTCTCGATCGCTGGTGGGATTGGATCTCTCTGATACCAGAGAGGTGAGTCTGCTTCTCGATCGCTGGTGGGATCGGATCGCTCTGATACCAGAGAGAGGAGTCTGCTTCTCGATCGCTGGTGGGATCGGATCGCTCTGATACCAGAGAGTGGAGTCTGCTTCTCGATCGCTTGAGGGATCGGAACGCTCTGATACCAGAGGTGAGTCTGCTTCTCGATCGCTGGTGGGATCGGATCGCTCTTGACCAGAGAGTGGAGACTTCTTCTCGATCGCTGGTGGAATCGGATCGCTATGATACCAGAGAAAGGAGTCTGCTTCTCGATCGCTGGTGGGATCGGATCGTTCTGATACCAGAGAGTGGAGTCTGCTTCTCGATCGCTTGAGGGATCGGAACGCTCTGATACCAGAGGTGAGTCTGCTTCTCGATCGCTGGTGGGATCGGATCGCTCTTGACCAGAGAGTGGAGACTTCTTCTCGATCGCTGGTGGAATCGGATCGCTATGATACCAGAGAAAGGAGTCTGCTTCTCTATCGCTGGTGGGATCGGATCGTTCTGCTACCAGAGAGAAGAGTCTGTTTCTCGATCGCTGGTGGGATCGGATCGCTCTGATACCAGAGAGAGGAGTCTGCTTCTCGATCGCTGGTGGGATCGGATCGACTGATACCAGAGAGGGGAGTCTGCTTCTCTATCGCTGGTGGGATCGGATCGTTCTGATACCAGAGAGAGGAGTCTTCTTCTCAATCGCTGGTGGGATCGGATCGCTCTGATACCAGAGAGAGGAGTCTGCTTCTCGATCGCTGGTGGGATCGGATCGTCTGATACCAGAGAGGGGAGTCTGCTTCTCGATCGCTAGTGGGATCGAATCGCTCTGATACCAGAGAGAGGAGTCTGCTTCTCGATCGCTGGAGGGATCGGATCGCTCTGATACCAGAGAGAGGAGTCTGCTTCTCGATCGCTGGTGAGATCGGATCGCTCTGATACCAGAGAGAAGAGTCTGCTTCTCGATCGCTGGTGGGATCGGATGGCTCTAATACCAGAGAGGTGAGTCTGCTTCTCGATCGCTGGTGGGATCCTATCGCTCTGATACCAGAGAGGTGAGTCTACTTCTCGGTCGCTGGTAGGATCAGATTGCTCTGATACCAGAGAGAGGAGTCTGCTTCTCGATTGCTGATGTGATCGTATCGCTCTGATACCAGAGAGGGGAGTCTGCTTCTCGATCGCTGGTGGGATTGGATCTCTCTGATACCAGAGAGAGAAGTCTGCTTCTCCATCGCTGGTGGGATTGGATCTCTCTGATACCAGAGAGAGGAGTCTGCTTCTCCATCGCTGGTGGGATCGTATCGCTCTGATACCAGAGAGAGAAGTCTGCTTCTCCATCGCTGGTGGGATCGGATCTCTCTGATACCAGAGAGGGGAGTCTGCTTCTCGATCGCTGGTGGGATTGGATCTCTCTGATACCAGAAAGGTGAGTCTGCTTCTCGATCGCTGGTGGGATCGGATCGCTCTGATACCAGAGAGTGGAGTCTTCTTCTCGATCGCTGGTGGGATCGGATCACTCTGATGCCAGAGAGAGGAGTCTGCTTCTCGATCGCTGGTGGGATTGGATCTCCCTGATACCAGAGAGAGGAGTCTGCTACTCGGTCGCTGGTGGGATTGGATCGCTCTGATACCAGAGAGAGGAGTCTGCTTCTCGATCGCTTGTGGGATCGGATCGCTCTGATACCAGAGAGAGGAGTCTGCTACTCGAACGCTGCTGAGATTGTATCGCTCTCCAACAGAGAGTGGAGTCTGCTTCTCTATCGCTGATGGGATCGGATCGCTCTGATACCAGAGAGGGGAGTCTGCTTCTCGATCGCTGGTGAGATCGGATCGTTCTGCTACCAGAGAGGGGAGTCTGCTCGTCGATCGCTGGTGTGATCGGATCGCTCTGATACCAGAGAGTGGAGTCTGCTTCTCGATCGCTTGTGGGATCGGATCACTCTGATACCAGAGAGGTGGGTCTGCTTCTTGATCGCTGGTGGGATCGGATCTCTCTGATACCAGAGAGAGGAGTCTGCTTCTCGATCGCTGGTGGGATCGGATCGCTCTGATACCAGAGAGGTGAGTCTGCTTCTCGATCGCTGGTGAGATCGGATCGCTCTGATACCAGAGAGTGGAGTCTGCTTCTCGATCGCTGGTGGGATCGGATCGCTCTGATACCAGAGAGGTGAGTCTGCTTCTCGATGGCTGCTGAGATCGGATCGCTCTGAAACCAGAGAGAGGAGTCTGCTTCTCGATCGCTGGTGGGATCGGATCACTCTGATACCGGAGAGGTGAGTCTGCTTCTCGATCGATGGTGGGATCGTTTCGCTCTGATACCAGAGAGAAGAGTCTGCTTCTCGATCGCTGGTGGGATCCTATCGCTCTGATACCAGAGAGGTGAGTCTGCTTCTTGGTTGCTGGTAGGTTCAGATCGTTCTGATACCAGAGAGAGGAGTCTGCTTCTCGATCGCTGGTGAGATCGGATTGCTCTGAAACCAGAGAGAGGAGTCTGCTTCTCAATCGCTGGTGGGATCAGATCGCTCTGATACGAGAGAGAGGAGTCTGCTTCTCAATCGCTGGTGGGATCAGATCGCTCTGATACCAGAGAGAGGAGTCTGCTTCTCAATCGCTGGTGGGATCAGATCGCTCTGATACGAGAGAGGAGCGTCTGCTTCTCGATCGCTGGTGGGATCGGATCGCTCTGATACCAGAGAGGGGAGTCTGCTTCTCGATCGCTGGTGAGATCAGATCGCTCTGCTACCAGAGAGGGGAGTCTGCTTCTCGATCGCTGGTGAGATTGGATCGTTCTGCTGCCAGAGGGAGGAGTCTGCTTCTCGATCGCTCCTGTGACCGGATCGCTCTGATACCAGAGAGAGGAGTCTGCTTCACGATCGATGGTGGGATCGGATCGTTCTGCTACCAGAGAGGGGAGTCTGCTTCTCGATCGCTGGTGAGATCAGATCGTTCTGCTGCCAGAGGGAGGAGTCTGCTTCTCTATCGCTGGTGGGATCGGATCGCTCTGATACCAGAGAGAGGAGTCTGCTTCTCGATTGCTGTTGGGATCAGATCGCTCAGATACCAGCGAGAGGAGTTTGCTACTCGATAGCTTGTGGGTTCGGATCACTCTGATACAGGAGAAAGGAGTCTGCTTCTCGATCGCTGGTGAGATCGGATCGTTCTGCTACCAGAGAGGGGAGTCTGCTTCTCGATCGCTGGTGTGATCGGATCGCTCTGATACCAGAGAGAGGAGTCTGCTTCTCGATCGCTTGTGGGATCGGAACGCTCTGATACCAGAGAGGTGGGTCTGCTTCTCGATTGCTGGTGAGATTGGATCGTTCAGATACCAGAGAGAGGAGTCTTCTACTCGATCGCTGGTGGGATCGGATCACTCTGATGCCAGAGAGAGGAATCTGCATCTCGATCGCTGGTGGGATCGGATCGCTCTGATACCAGAGAGAGGAGTCTGCTTCTCGGTCGCTGATGGGATCGGATCGTTCCGCTACGAGAGAGAGGAGTCTGCTTCTCGATCGCTGGTGGGATCGGATCTCTCTGGTACCAGAGAGGTGAGTCTGCTTCTCGATCGCTGGTGGGATTGGATCGCTCTGATGCCAGAGAGAGGAGTCTGCTTCTCGATCGCTGGTGGGATCGGATCGCTCTGATACCAGAGAGAGGAGTCTGCTTCTCGATCGCTGGTGGGATCGGATCGCTCTGATACCAGAGAGTGGATTCTGCTTCTCGATCGCTTGTGGGATCGGATCTCTCTGATACCAGAGAGGTGAGTCTGCTTCTCGATCGCTGGTGGGATCGGATCGTTCTGATACCAGAGAGGTGAGTCTGCTTCTCGATCGCTGGTGAGATCGGATCGCTCTGATACCAGAGAGTGGAGTCTGCTTCTCGATCGCTGGTGGGATCGGATCGCTCTGATACCAGAGAGGTGAGTCTGTTTCTCGATCGCTGGTGGGATCGGATCGCTCTGATACCAGAGAGAGGAGTCTGCTTCTCGATCGCTGGTGGGATCGGATCGCTCTGATACCAGAGAGGTGAGTCTGCTTCTCGATCGCTGGTGGGATCGGATCGCTCTGATGCCAGAGAGAGGAGTCTGCTTCTCGATCGCTGGTGGGATCGGATCGCTCTGATACCAGAGAGTGGAGTCTGCTTCTCGATCGCTTGTGGGATCGGATCTCTCTGATACCAGAGAGTGGAGTCTTCTTCTCGATCGCTGGTGGGATCGGGTCATTCTGATGCCAGAGAGTGGAGTCTTCTTCTCGGTCGCTGATGGGATCAGATCATTCCACTACGAGAGAGAGGAATCTGCTTCTCGATCGCTGGTGGGATCGGGTCATTCCGATACCAGAGAGAGGAGTCTGCTTCACGATCGCTGGTGGGATTGGATCACTCTGATACCAGAGAGGTGAGTCTGCTTCTCGTTCGCTGGTGGGATCGGATCGCTCTGATACCAGAGAGAGGAGTCTGCTTCTCAATCGCTGGTGGGATCAGATCGCTCTGATACGAGAGAGGAGCGTCTGCTTCTCGATCGCTGGTGGGATCGGATCGCTTTGATACCAGAGTGAGGAGTCTGCTTCTCGATCGCTGGAGAGAACGGATCGTTCTGCTGCCAGAGGGAGGAGTCTGCTTCTCGATCGCTGGTGAGATCGGATCGTTCTGATACCAGAGTGAGGAGTCTGTTTCTCGATCGCTGGAGGGATCGGATCTCTCTGATAACAGAGAGGTGAGTCTGCTTCTAGATCGCTGGTGGGATCGGATCGTTCTGATACCAGAGTGAGGAGTCTGCTTCTCGATCGCTGGTGGGATCGGATCGCTCTGATACCAGAGAGTGGAGTCTGCTTCTCGATCGCTGGTGGGAACGGATCGCTCTGATGCCAGAGAGAGGAGTCTGCTTCTCGATCGCTGGTGGGATCGGATCTCTCTGATACCAGAGAGAGGAGTCTGCTTCTCGATCGCTGGTGGGATCGGATCGCTCTGATACCAGAGAGGTGAGTCTGCTTCTCGATCGCTGGTGAGATCGGATCGCTCTGATACCAGAGAGTGGAGTCTGCTTCTCGATCGCTGGTGGGATCGGATCGCTCTGATACCAGAGAGGTGAGTCTGCTTCTCGATCGCTGGTGAGATCGGATCGCTCTGATACCAGAGAGTGGAGTCTGCTTCTCGATCGCTGGTGGGATCGGATCGCTCTGATACCAGAGAGGTGAGTCTGCTTCTCGATCGCTGGTGGGATCGGATCGCTCTGATGCCAGAGAGAGGAGTCTGCTTCTCAATCGCTGGTTGGATCGGATCGCTCTGATACCAGAGAGTGGAGTCTGCTTCTCGATCGCTGGTGGGATCGGATCGCTCTGATACCAGAGAGGTGAGTCTGCTTCTCGATCGCTGGTGGGATCGGATCGCTCTGATACCAGAGAGTGGGGTCTTCTTCTCGATGGCTGGTGGGATCGGGTCATTCTGATGCCAGAGAGTGGAGTCTTCTTCTCGGTCGCTGATGGGATCGGATCATTCCGCTACGAGAGAGAGGAGTCTGCTTCTCGATCGCTGGTGGGATTGGATCTCTCTGAGACCAGAGAGGTGAGTCTGCTTCTCGATCGCTGGTGGGATCGGATCGCTCTGATGCCAGAGAGAGGTCTGCTTCTCGATCGCTGGTGTGATCGGATCTCTCTGATACCAGAGAGTGGAGTCTGCTTCTCGATCGCTGGTGGGATCGGATCGCTCTGATACCAGAGAGAAGAGTCTGCTTCTCGATCGCTGGTGTGATCGGATCGCTCTGATGCCAGAGAGGTGAGTCTGCTTCTCGATCGCTTGTGGGATCGGATCTCTCTGATACCAGAGAGGTGAGTCTGCTTCTAGATCGCTGGTGGGATCGGATCGCTCTGAAACCAGAGAGTGGAGTCTGCTTCTCGATCGCTGGTGGGATCGGATCGCTCTGATACCAGAGAGTGGAGTCTGCTTCTCGATCGCTGGTGGGATCGGATCGCTCTGAAACCAGAGAGAGGAGTCTGCTTCTCGATCGCTGGTGGGTTCGGACCGCTCAGATGCCAGAGAGAGGAGTCTGCTTCTCGATCGCTGGTGGGTTCGGACCGCTCAGATGCCAGAGAGTGGAGTCTGCTTCTCGATCGATGGTGGGATCGTTTCGCTCTGATACCAGAGAGAAGAGTCTGCTTCTCGATCGCTGGTGAGATCGGATTGCTCTGAAACCAGAGAGAGGAGTCTGCTTCTCAATCGCTGGTGGGATCAGATCGCTCTGATACGAGAGAGAGGAGTCTGCTTCTCAATCGCTGGTGGGATCAGATCGCTCTGATACCAGAGAGAGGAGTCTGCTTCTCAATCGCTGGTGGGATCAGATCGCTCTGATACGAGAGAGGAGCGTCTGCTTCTCGATCGCTGGTGGGATCGGATCGCTCTGATACCAGAGAGGGGAGTCTGCTTCTCGATCGCTGGTGAGATCAGATCGCTCTGCTACCAGAGAGGGGAGTCTGCTTCTCGATCGCTGGTGAGATCGGATCGTTCTGCTGCCAGAGGGAGGAGTCTGCTTCTCGATCGCTCCTGTGACCGGATCGCTCTGATACCAGAGAGAGGAGTCTGCTTCACGATCGCTGGTGGGATCGGATCGTTCTGCTACCAGAGAGGGGAGTCTGCTTCTCGATCGCTGGTGAGATCGGATCGTTCTGCTGCCAGAGAGAGGAGTCTGCTTCTCTATCGCTGGTGGGATCGGATCGCTCTGATACCAGAGAGAGGAGTCTGCTTCTCAATTGCTGTTGGGATCAGATCGCTCAGATACCAGCGAGAGGAGTTTGCTACTCGATAGCTTGTGGGTTCGGATCACTCTGATACAGGAGAAAGGAGTCTGCTTCTCGATCGCTGGTGAGATCGGATCGTTCTGCTACCAGAGAGGGGAGTCTGCTTCTCGATTGCTGGTGTGATCGGATCGCTCTGATACCAGAGAGAGGAGTCTGCTTCTCGATCGCTTGTGGGATCGGAACGCTCAGATACCAGAGAGGTGGGTCTGCTTCTCGATTGCTGGTGAGATTGGATCGTTCAGATACCAGAGAGAGGAGTCTTCTACTCGATCGCTGGTGGGATCGGATCACTCTGATGCCAGAGAGAGGAATCTGCATCTCGATCGCTGGTGGGATCGGATCGCTCTGATACCAGAGAGAGGAGTCTGCTTCTCGGTCGCTGATGGGATCGGATCGTTCCGCTACGAGAGAGAGGAGTCTGCTTCTCGATCGCTGGTGGGATCGGATCTCTCTGATACCAGAGAGGTGAGTCTGCTTCTCGATCGCTGGTGGGATCGGATCGCTCTGATGCCAGAGAGAGGAGTCTGCTTCTCGATCGCTGGTGGGATCGGATCGCTCTGATACCAGAGAGAGGAGTCTGCTTCTCGATCGCTGGTGGGATCGGATCGCTCTGATACCAGAGAGTGGATTCTGCTTCTCGATCGCTTGTGGGATCGGATCTCTCTGATACCAGAGAGGTGAGTCTGCTTCTCGATCGCTTGTGGGATCGGATCATTCTGATACCAGAGAGGTGAGTCTGCTTCTCGATCGCTGGTGAGATCGGATCGCTCTGATGCCAGGGAGTGGAGTCTGCTTCTCGATCGCTTGTGGGATCGGATCGCTCTGATACCAGAGAGGTGAGTCTGTTTCTCGATCGCTGGTGGGATCGGATCGCTCTGATACCAGAGAGAGGAGTCTGCTTCTCGATCGCTGGTGGGATCGGATCGCTCTGATACCAGAGAGGTGAGTCTGCTTCTCGATCGCTGGTGGGATCGGATCGCTCTGATGCCAGAGAGAGGAGTCTGCTTCTCGATCGCTGGTGGGATCGGATCGCTCTGATACCAGAGAGTGGAGTCTGCTTCTCTATCGCTGGTGGGATCGGATCGCTCTGATACCAGAGAGAGGAGTCTGCTTCTCGATTGCTGTTGGGATCAGATCGCTCAGATACCAGCGAGAGGAGTTTGCTACTCGATAGCTTGTGGGTTCGGATCACTCTGATACAGGAGAAAGGAGTCTGCTTCTCGATCGCTGGTGAGATCGGATCGTTCTGCTACCAGAGAGGGGAGTCTGCTTCTCGATCGCTGGTGTGATCGGATCGCTCTGATACCAGAGAGAGGAGTCTGCTTCTCGATCGCTTGTGGGATCGGAACGCTCTGATACCAGAGGTGGGTCTGCTTCTCGATTGCTGGTGAGATTGGATCGTTCAGATACCAGAGAGAGGAGTCTTCTACTCGATCGCTGGTGGGATCGGATCACTCTGATGCCAGAGAGAGGAATCTGCATCTCGATCGCTGGTGGGATCGGATCGCTCTGATACCAGAGAGAGGAGTCTGCTTCTCGGTCGCTGATGGGATCGGATCGTTCCGCTACGAGAGAGAGGAGTCTGCTTCTCGATCGCTGGTGGGATCGGATCTCTCTGGTACCAGAGAGGTGAGTCTGCTTCTCGATCGCTGGTGGGATTGGATCGCTCTGATGCCAGAGAGAGGAGTCTGCTTCTCGATCGCTGGTGGGATCGGATCGCTCTGATACCAGAGAGAGGAGTCTGCTTCTCGATCGCTGGTGGGATCGGATCGCTCTGATACCAGAGAGTGGATTCTGCTTCTCGATCGCTTGTGGGATCGGATCTCTCTGATACCAGAGAGGTGAGTCTGCTTCTCGATCGCTGGTGGGATCGGATCGTTCTGATACCAGAGAGGTGAGTCTGCTTCTCGATCGCTGGTGAGATCGGATCGCTCTGATACCAGAGAGTGGAGTCTGCTTCTCGATCGCTGGTGGGATCGGATCGCTCTGATACCAGAGAGGTGAGTCTGTTTCTCGATCGCTGGTGGGATCGGATCGCTCTGATACCAGAGAGAGGAGTCTGCTTCTCGATCGCTGGTGGGATCGGATCGCTCTGATACCAGAGAGGTGAGTCTGCTTCTCGATCGCTGGTGGGATCGGATCGCTCTGATGCCAGAGAGAGGAGTCTGCTTCTCGATCGCTGGTGGGATCGGATCGCTCTGATACCAGAGAGTGGAGTCTGCTTCTCGATCGCTTGTGGGATCGGATCTCTCTGATACCAGAGAGTGGAGTCCTCTTCTCGATCGCTGGTGGGATCGGGTCATTCTGATGCCAGAGAGTGGAGTCTTCTTCTCGGTCGCTGATGGGATCAGATCATTCCACTACGAGAGAGAGGAATCTGCTTCTCGATCGCTGGTGGGATCGGGTCATTCCGATACCAGAGAGAGGAGTCTGCTTCACGATCGCTGGTGGGATTGGATCACTCTGATACCAGAGAGGTGAGTCTGCTTCTCGTTCGCTGGTGGGATCGGATCGCTCTGATACCAGAGAGAGGAGTCTGCTTCTCAATCGCTGGTGGGATCAGATCGCTCTGATACGAGAGAGGAGCGTCTGCTTCTCGATCGCTGGTGGGATCGGATCGCTTTGATACCAGAGTGAGGAGTCTGCTTCTCGATCGCTGGAGAGAACGGATCGTTCTGCTGCCAGAGGGAGGAGTCTGCTTCTCGATCGCTGGTGAGATCGGATCGTTCTGATACCAGAGTGAGGAGTCTGCTTCTCGATCGCTGGAGGGATCGGATCTCTCTGATAACAGAGAGGTGAGTCTGCTTCTAGATCGCTGGTGGGATCGGATCGTTCTGATACCAGAGTGAGGAGTCTGCTTCTCGATCGCTGGTGGGATCGGATCGCTCTGATACCAGAGAGTGGAGTCTGCTTCTCGATCGCTGGTGGGAACGGATCGCTCTGATGCCAGAGAGAGGAGTCTGCTTCTCGATCGCTGGTGGGATCGGATCTCTCTGATACCAGAGAGAGGAGTCTGCTTCTCGATCGCTGGTGGGATCTGATCGCTCTGATACCAGAGAGGTGAGTCTGCTTCTCGATCGCTGGTGAGATCGGATCGCTCTGATACCAGAGAGTGGAGTCTGCTTCTCGATCGCTGGTGGGATCGGATCGCTCTGATACCAGAGAGGTGAGTCTGCTTCTCGATCGCTGGTGAGATCGGATCGCTCTGATACCAGAGAGTGGAGTCTGCTTCTCGATCGCTGGTGGGATCGGATCGCTCTGATACCAGAGAGGTGAGTCTGCTTCTCGATCGCTGGTGGGATCGGATCGCTCTGATGCCAGAGAGAGGAGTCTGCTTCTCAATCGCTGGTTGGATCGGATCGCTCTGATACCAGAGAGTGGAGTCTGCTTCTCGATCGCTGGTGGGATCGGATCGCTCTGATACCAGAGAGGTGAGTCTGCTTCTCGATCGCTGGTGGGATCGGATCGCTCTGATACCAGAGAGTGGGGTCTTCTTCTCGATGGCTGGTGGGATCGGGTCATTCTGATGCCAGAGAGTGGAGTCTTCTTCTCGGTCGCTGATGGGATCGGATCATTCCGCTACGAGAGAGAGGAGTCTGCTTCTCGATCGCTGGTGGGATTGGATCTCTCTGAGACCAGAGAGGTGAGTCTGCTTCTCGATCGCTGGTGGGATCGGATCGCTCTGATGCCAGAGAGAGGTCTGCTTCTCGATCGCTGGTGTGATCGGATCTCTCTGATACCAGAGAGTGGAGTCTGCTTCTCGATCGCTGGTGGGATCGGATCGCTCTGATACCAGAGAGAAGAGTCTGCTTCTCGATCGCTGGTGTGATCGGATCGCTCTGATGCCAGAGAGGTGAGTCTGCTTCTCGATCGCTTGTGGGATCGGATCTCTCTGATACCAGAGAGGTGAGTCTGCTTCTAGATCGCTGGTGGGATCGGATCGCTCTGAAACCAGAGAGTGGAGTCTGCTTCTCGATCGCTGGTGGGATCGGATCGCTCTGATACCAGAGAGTGGAGTCTGCTTCTCGATCGCTGGTGGGATCGGATCGCTCTGAAACCAGAGAGAGGAGTCTGCTTCTCGATCGCTGGTGGGTTCGGACCGCTCAGATGCCAGAGAGAGGAGTCTGCTTCTCGATCGCTGGTGGGTTCGGACCGCTCAGATGCCAGAGAGTGGAGTCTGCTTCTCGATCGATGGTGGGATCGTTTCGCTCTGATACCAGAGAGAAGAGTCTGCTTCTCGATCGCTGGTGAGATCGGATTGCTCTGAAACCAGAGAGAGGAGTCTGCTTCTCAATCGCTGGTGGGATCAGATCGCTCTGATACGAGAGAGAGGAGTCTGCTTCTCAATCGCTGGTGGGATCAGATCGCTCTGATACCAGAGAGAGGAGTCTGCTTCTCAATCGCTGGTGGGATCAGATCGCTCTGATACGAGAGAGGAGCGTCTGCTTCTCGATCGCTGGTGGGATCGGATCGCTCTGATACCAGAGAGGGGAGTCTGCTTCTCGATCGCTGGTGAGATCAGATCGCTCTGCTACCAGAGAGGGGAGTCTGCTTCTCGATCGCTGGTGAGATCGGATCGTTCTGCTGCCAGAGGGAGGAGTCTGCTTCTCGATCGCTCCTGTGACCGGATCGCTCTGATACCAGAGAGAGGAGTCTGCTTCACGATCGCTGGTGGGATCGGATCGTTCTGCTACCAGAGAGGGGAGTCTGCTTCTCGATCGCTGGTGAGATCGGATCGTTCTGCTGCCAGAGAGAGGAGTCTGCTTCTCTATCGCTGGTGGGATCGGATCGCTCTGATACCAGAGAGAGGAGTCTGCTTCTCGATTGCTGTTGGGATCAGATCGCTCAGATACCAGCGAGAGGAGTTTGCTACTCGATAGCTTGTGGGTTCGGATCACTCTGATACAGGAGAAAGGAGTCTGCTTCTCGATCGCTGGTGAGATCGGATCGTTCTGCTACCAGAGAGGGGAGTCTGCTTCTCGATTGCTGGTGTGATCGGATCGCTCTGATACCAGAGAGAGGAGTCTGCTTCTCGATCGCTTGTGGGATCGGAACGCTCAGATACCAGAGAGGTGGGTCTGCTTCTCGATTGCTGGTGAGATTGGATCGTTCAGATACCAGAGAGAGGAGTCTTCTACTCGATCGCTGGTGGGATCGGATCACTCTGATGCCAGAGAGAGGTCTGCTTCTCGATCGCTGGTGTGATCGGATCTCTCTGATACCAGAGAGTGGAGTCTGCTTCTCGATCGCTGGTGGGATCGGATCGCTCTGATACCAGAGAGGTGAGTCTGCTTCTCGATCGCTTGTGGGATCGGATCTCTCTGATACCAGAGAGGTGAGTCTGCTTCTAGATCGCTGGTGGGATCGGATCGCTCTGAAACCAGAGAGTGGAGTCTGCTTCTCGATCGCTGGTGGGATCGGATCGCTCTGATACCAGAGAGTGGAGTCTGCTTCTCGATCGCTGGTGGGATCGGATCGCTCTGAAACCAGAGAGAGGAGTCTGCTTCTCGATCGCTGGTGGGTTCGGACCGCTCAGATGCCAGAGAGAGGAGTCTGCTTCTCGATCGCTGGTGGGTTCGGACCGCTCAGATGCCAGAGAGTGGAGTCTGCTTCTCGATCGATGGTGGGATCGTTTCGCTCTGATACCAGAGAGAAGAGTCTGCTTCTCGATCGCTGGTGAGATCGGATTGCTCTGAAACCAGAGAGAGGAGTCTGCTTCTCAATCGCTGGTGGGATCAGATCGCTCTGATACGAGAGAGAGGAGTCTGCTTCTCAATCGCTGGTGGGATCAGATCGCTCTGATACCAGAGAGAGGAGTCTGCTTCTCAATCGCTGGTGGGATCAGATCGCTCTGATACGAGAGAGGAGCGTCTGCTTCTCGATCGCTGGTGGGATCGGATCGCTCTGATACCAGAGAGGGGAGTCTGCTTCTCGATCGCTGGTGAGATCAGATCGCTCTGCTACCAGAGAGGGGAGTCTGCTTCTCGATCGCTGGTGAGATCGGATCGTTCTGCTGCCAGAGGGAGGAGTCTGCTTCTCGATCGCTCCTGTGACCGGATCGCTCTGATACCAGAGAGAGGAGTCTGCTTCACGATCGCTGGTGGGATCGGATCGTTCTGCTACCAGAGAGGGGAGTCTGCTTCTCGATCGCTGGTGAGATCGGATCGTTCTGCTGCCAGAGAGAGGAGTCTGCTTCTCTATCGCTGGTGGGATCGGATCGCTCTGATACCAGAGAGAGGAGTCTGCTTCTCGATTGCTGTTGGGATCAGATCGCTCAGATACCAGCGAGAGGAGTTTGCTACTCGATAGCTTGTGGGTTCGGATCACTCTGATACAGGAGAAAGGAGTCTGCTTCTCGATCGCTGGTGAGATCGGATCGTTCTGCTACCAGAGAGGGGAGTCTGCTTCTCGATTGCTGGTGTGATCGGATCGCTCTGATACCAGAGAGAGGAGTCTGCTTCTCGATCGCTTGTGGGATCGGAACGCTCAGATACCAGAGAGGTGGGTCTGCTTCTCGATTGCTGGTGAGATTGGATCGTTCAGATACCAGAGAGAGGAGTCTTCTACTCGATCGCTGGTGGGATCGGATCACTCTGATGCCAGAGAGAGGAATCTGCATCTCGATCGCTGTTGGGATCGGATCGCTCTGATACCAGAGAGAGGAGTCTGCTTCTCGGTCGCTGATGGGATCGGATCGTTCCGCTACGAGAGAGAGGAGTCTGCTTCTCGATCGCTGGTGGGATCGGATCTCTCTGATACCAGAGAGGTGAGTCTGCTTCTCGATCGCTGGTGGGATCGGATCGCTCTGATGCCAGAGAGAGGAGTCTGCTTCTCGATCGCTGGTGGGATCGGATCGCTCTGATACCAGAGAGAGGAGTCTGCTTCTCGATCGCTGGTGGGATCGGATCGCTCTGATACCAGAGAGTGGATTCTGCTTCTCGATCGCTTGTGGGATCGGATCTCTCTGATACCAGAGAGGTGAGTCTGCTTCTCGATCGCTGGTGGGATCGGATCGTTCTGATACCAGAGAGGTGAGTCTGCATCTCGATCGCTGGTGAGATCGGATCGCTCTGATGCCAGGGAGTGGAGTCTGCTTCTCGATCGCTGGTGGGATCGGATCGCTCTGATACCAGAGAGGTGAGTCTGTTTCTCGATCGCTGGTGGGATCGGATCGCTCTGATACCAGAGAGAGGAGTCTGCTTCTCGATCGCTGGTGGGATCGGATCGCTCTGATACCAGAGAGGTGAGTCTGCTTCTCGATCGCTGGTGGGATCGGATCGCTCTGATGCCAGAGAGAGGAGTCTGCTTCTCGATCGCTGGTGGGATCGGATCGCTCTGATACCAGAGAGTGGAGTCTGCTTCTCTATCGCTGGTGGGATCGGATCGCTCTGATACCAGAGAGAGGAGTCTGCTTCTCGATTGCTGTTGGGATCAGATCGCTCAGATACCAGCGAGAGGAGTTTGCTACTCGATAGCTTGTGGGTTCGGATCACTCTGATACAGGAGAAAGGAGTCTGCTTCTCGATCGCTGGTGAGATCGGATCGTTCTGCTACCAGAGAGGGGAGTCTGCTTCTCGATCGCTGGTGTGATCGGATCGCTCTGATACCAGAGAGAGGAGTCTGCTTCTCGATCGCTTGTGGGATCGGAACGCTCTGATACCAGAGAGGTGGGTCTGCTTCTCGATTGCTGGTGAGATTGGATCGTTCAGATACCAGAGAGAGGAGTCTTCTACTCGATCGCTGGTGGGATCGGATCACTCTGATGCCAGAGAGAGGAATCTGCATCTCGATCGCTGGTGGGATCGGATCGCTCTGATACCAGAGAGAGGAGTCTGCTTCTCGGTCGCTGATGGGATCGGATCGTTCCGCTACGAGAGAGAGGAGTCTGCTTCTCGATCGCTGGTGGGATCGGATCTCTCTGATACCAGAGAGGTGAGTCTGGTTCTCGATCGCTGGTGGGATTGGATCGCTCTGATGCCAGAGAGAGGAGTCTGCTTCTCGATCGCTGGTGGGATCGGATCGCTCTGATACCAGAGAGAGGAGTCTGCTTCTCGATCGCTGGTGGGATCGGATCGCTCTGATACCAGAGAGTGGATTCTGCTTCTCGATCGCTTGTGGGATCGGATCTCTCTGATACCAGAGAGGTGAGTCTGCTTCTCGATCGCTGGTGAGATCGGATCGCTCTGATACCAGAGAGTGGAGTCTGCTTCTCGATCGCTGGTGGGATCGGATCGCTCTGATACCAGAGAGGTGAGTCTGTTTCTCGATCGCTGGTGGGATCGGATCGCTCTGATACCAGAGAGAGGAGTCTGCTTCTCGATCGCTGGTGGGATCGGATCGCGCTGATACCAGAGAGGTGAGTCTGCTTCTCGATCGCTGGTGGGATCGGATCGCTCTGATGCCAGAGAGAGGAGTCTGCTTCTCGATCGCTGGTGGGATCGGATCGCTCTGATACCAGAGAGTGGAGTCTGCTTCTCGATCGCTTGTGGGATCGGATCTCTCTGATACCAGAGAGTGGAGTCTTCTTCTCGATCGCTGGTGGGATCGGGTCATTCTGATGCCAGAGAGTGGAGTCTTCTTCTCGGTCGCTGATGGGATCAGATCATTCCACTACGAGAGAGAGGAGTCTGCTTCTCGATCGCTGGTGGGATCGGGTCATTCCGATACCAGAGAGAGGAGTCTGCTTCACGATCGCTGGTGGGATTGGATCACTCTGATACCAGAGAGGTGAGTCTGCTTCTCGTTCGCTGGTGGGATCGGATCGCTCTGATACCAGAGAGAGGAGTCTGCTTCTCAATCGCTGGTGGGATCAGATCGCTCTGATACGAGAGAGGAGCGTCTGCTTCTCGATCGCTGGTGGGATCGGATCGCTTTGATACCAGAGTGAGGAGTCTGCTTCTCGATCGCTGGAGAGAACGGATCGTTCTGCTGCCAGAGGGAGGAGTCTGCTTCTCGATCGCTGGTGAGATCGGATCGTTCTGATACCAGAGTGAGGAGTCTGCTTCTCGATCGCTGGAGGGATCGGATCTCTCTGATAACAGAGAGGTGAGTCTGCTTCTAGATCGCTGGTGGGATCGGATCGTTCTGATACCAGAGTGAGGAGTCTGCTTCTCGATCGCTGGTGGGATCGGATCGCTCTGATACCAGAGAGTGGAGTCTGCTTCTCGATCGCTGGTGGGAACGGATCGCTCTGATGCCAGAGAGAGGAGTCTGCTTCTCGATCGCTGGTGGGATCGGATCTCTCTGATACCAGAGAGAGGAGTCTGCTTCTCGATCGCTGTTGGGATCGGATCGCTCTGATACCAGAGAGGTGAGTCTGCTTCTCGATCGCTGGTGAGATCGCATCGCTCTGATACCAGAGAGTGGAGTCTGCTTCTCGATCGCTGGTGGGATCGGATCGCTCTGATACCAGAGAGGTGAGTCTGCTTCTCGATCGCTGGTTAGATCGGATCGCTCTGATACCAGAGAGTGGAGTCTGCTTCTCGATCGCTGGTGGGATCGGATCGCTCTGATACCAGAGAGGTGAGTCTGCTTCTCGATCGCTGGTGGGATCGGATCGCTCTGATGCCAGAGAGAGGAGTCTGCTTCTCAATCGCTGGTGGGATCGGATCGCTCTGATACCAGAGAGAGGAGTCTGCTTCTCGATCGCTGGTGGGATCGGATCGCTCTGATACCAGAGAGTGGGGTCTTCTTCTCGATGGCTGGTGGGATCGGGTCATTCTGATGCCAGAGAGTGGAGTCTTCTTCTCGGTCGCTGATGGGATCGGATCATTCCGCTACGAGAGAGAGGAGTCTGCTTCTCGATCGCTGGTGGGATTGGATCTCTCTGAGACCAGAGAGGTGAGTCTGCTTCTCGATCGCTGGTGGGATCGGATCGCTCTGATGCCAGAGAGAGGTCTGCTTCTCGATCGCTGGTGTGATCGGATCTCTCTGATACCAGAGAGTGGAGTCTGCTTCTCGATCGCTGGTGGGATCGGATCGCTCTGATACCAGAGAGAAGAGTCTGCTTCTCGATCGCTGGTGTGATCGGATCGCTCTGATGCCAGAGAGGTGAGTCTGCTTCTCGATCGCTTGTGGGATCGGATCTCTCTGATACCAGAGAGGTGAGTCTGCTTCTTGATCGCTGGTGGGATCGGATCGCTCTGAAACCAGAGAGTGGAGTCTGCTTCTCGATCGCTGGTGGGATCGGATCGCTCTGAAACCAGAGAGAGGAGTCTGCTTCTCTATCGCTGGTGGGATTGGATCGCTCTGATGCCAGAGAGGTGAGTCTGCTTCTCGATCGCTTGTGGGATCGGATCTCTCTGATACCAGAGAGGTGAGTCTGCTTCTCGATCGCTGGTGGGATCGGATCGCTCTGAAACCAGAGAGTGGAGTCTGCTTCTCGATCGCTGGTGGGATCGGATCGCTCTGAAACCAGAGAGAGGAGTCTGCTTCTCGATCGCTGGTGGGTTCGGATCGTTCTGAAACCAGAGAGAGGAGTCTGCTTCTCGATCGCTGGTGGGTTCGGACCCCTCAGATGCCAGAGAGTGGAGTCTACTTCTCGATCGATGGTGGGATCGTTTCGCTCTGATACCAGAGAGAAGAGTCTGCTTCTCGATCGCTGGTGGGATCCTATCGCTCTGATACCAGAGAGGTGAGTCTGCTTCTTGGTTGCTGGTAGGTTCAGATCGTTCTGATACCAGAGAGAGGAGTCTGCTTCTCGATCGCTGGTGAGATCGGATTGCTCTGAAACCAGAGAGAGGAGTCTGCTTCTCAATCGCTGGTGGGATCAGATCGCTCTGATACGAGAGAGAGGAGTCAGCTTCTCAATCGCTGGTGGGATCAGATCGCTCTGATACCAGAGAGAGGAGTCTGCTTCTCAATCGCTGGTGGGATCAGATCGCTCTGATACGAGAGAGGAGCGTCTGCTTCTCGATCGCTGGTGGGATCGGATCGCTCTGATACCAGAGAGGGGAGTCTGCTTCTCGATCGCTGGTGAGATCAGATCGCTCTGCTACCAGAGAGGGGAGTCTGCTTCTCGATCGCTGGTGACATCGGATCGTTCTGCTGCCAGAGGGAGGAGTCTGCTTCTCGATCGCTCCTGTGACCGGATCGCTCTGATACCAGAGAGAGGAGTTTGCTTCACGATCGCTGGTGGGATCGGATCGTTCTGCTACCAGAGAGGGGAGTCTGCTTCTCGATCGCTGGTGAGATCGGATCGTTCTGCTGCCAGAGAGAGGAGTCTGCTTCTCTATCGCTGGTGGGATCGGATCGCTCTGATACCAGAGAGAGGAGTCTGCTTCTCGATTGCTGTTGGGATCAGATCGCTCAGATACCAGCGAGAGGAGTTTGCTACTCGATAGCTTGTGGGTTCGGATCACTCTGATACAGGAGAAAGGAGTCTGCTTCTCGATCGCTGGTGAGATCGGATCATTCTGCTACCAGAGAGGGGAGTCTGCTTCTCGATCGCTGGTGTGATCGGATCGCTCTGATACCAGAGAGAGGAGTCTGCTTCTCGATCGCTTGTGGGATCGGAACGCTCAGATACCAGAGAGGTGGGTCTGCTTCTCGATTGCTGGTGAGATTGGAACGTTCAGATACCAGAGAGAGGAGTCTTCTACTCGATCGCTGGTGGGATCGGATCACTCTGATGCCAGAGAGAGGAATCTGCATCTCGATCGCTGGTGGGATCGGATCGCTCTGATACCAGAGAGAGGAGTCTGCTTCTCGGTCGCTGATGGGATCGGATCGTTCCGCTACGAGAGAGAGGAGTCTGCTTCTCGATCGCTGGTGGGATCGGATCTCTCTGATACCAGAGAGGTGAGTCTGCTTCTCGATCGCTGGTGGGATTGGATCGCTCTGATGCCAGAGAGAGGAGTCTGCTTCTCGATCGCTGGTGGGATCGTATCGCTCTGATACCAGAGAGAGGAGTCTGCTTCTCGATCGCTGGTGGGATCGGATCGCTCTGATACCAGAGAGTGGATTCTGCTTCTCGATCGCTTGTGGGATCGGATCTCTCTGATACCAGAGAGGTGAGTCTGCTTCTCGATCGCTGGTGGGATCGGATCGTTCTGATACCAGAGAGGTGAGTCTGCTTCTCGATCGCTGGTGAGATCGGATCGCTCTGATACCAGAGAGTGGAGTCTGCTTCTCGATCGCTGGTGGGATCGGATCGCTCTGATACCAGAGAGGTGAGTCTGTTTCTCGATCGCTGGTGGGATCGGATCGCTCTGATACCAGAGAGAGGAGTCTGCTTCTCGATCGCTGGTGGGATCGGATCGCTCTGATACCAGAGAGGTGAGTCTGCTTCTCGATCGCTGGTGGGATCGGATCGCTCTGATGCCAGAGAGAGGAGTCTGCTTCTCGATCGCTGGTGGGATCGGATCGCTCTGATACCAGAGAGTGGAGTCTGCTTCTCGATCGCTTGTGGGATCGGATCTCTCTGATACCAGAGAGTGGAGTCTTCTTCTCGATCGCTGGTGGGATCGGGTCATTCTGATGCCAGAGAGTGGATTCTTCTTCTCGGTCGCTGATGGGATCGGATCATTCCACTACGAGAGAGAGGAGTCTGCTTCTCGATCGCTGGTGTGATCTGGTCATTCCGATACCAGAGAGAGGAGTCTGCTTCTCGATCGCTGGTGAGATCAGATCGTTCTGCCACCAGAGAGGTGAGTCTGATTCTCGATCGCTGGTGTGATCGGATCGCTCTGATACCAGAGAGAAGAGTCTGCTTCTCGATCGCTGGTGTGATCGGATCGCTCTGATACCAGATAGAGGAGTCTGCTTCTCGATCGCTGGTGGGATCGGATCTCTCTGATACCAGAGAGAGGAGTCTGCTTCTCGATCGCTGGTGGGATCGGATCGCTCTGATACCAGAGAGAAGAGTCTGCTTCTCGATCGCTGGTGTGATCGGATCGCTCTGATACCAGAGAGGTGAGTCTGCTTCTCGATCGCTTGTGGGATCGGATCTCTCTGATACCAGAGAGGTGAGTCTGCTTCTCGATCGCTGGTGGGATCGGATCGCTCTGATACCAGAGAGTGGAGTCTGCTTCTCGATCGCTGGTGGGATCGGATCGCTCTGATACCAGAGAGTGGAGTCTGCTTCTCGATCGCTGGTGGGATCGGATCGCTCTGATACCAGAGAGTGGAGTCTGCTTCTCGATCGCTGGTGGGATCGGATCGCTCTGATACCAGAGAGGTGAGTCTGCTTCTCGATCGCTGGTGGGATCGGATCGCTCTGATACCAGAGAGGTGAGTCTGCTTCTCGATCGCTGGTGGGATCGGATCGCTCTGATACCAGAGAGGTGAGTCTGCTTCTCGATTGCTGGTGAGATCGGATCGCTCTGATACCAGAGAGTTGAGTCTGCTTCTCGATCGCTGGTGGGATCGGATCGTTCAGATATCAGACAGAGGAGTCTGCTTCTCGATCGCTGGTGGGATCGGATCGCTCTGATACCAGAGAGTGGAGTCTTCTTCTCGATCGCTGGTGGGATCGGGTCATTCTGATACCAGAGAGAGGAGTCTGCTTCTCGGTTGCTGGTGGGATCGGATCGCTCTGAAACCAGAGAGAGGAGTCTGCTTCTCGATCGCTGGTGGGATCGGATCGCTCTGATACCAGAGAGAGGAGTCTGCTTCTCGATCGCTGATAGGATCGGATCGTCTGATACCAGAGAGAGGAGTCTGCTTCTCGATCGCTGGTGGGTTCGGACCGCTCAGGTGCCAGAGAGAGGAGTCTGCTTCTCGATGGCTGCTGAGTTCGGATTGCTCTGATACCAGAGAGAGGAGTCTGCTTCTCGATCGCTGATGGGATCGGATCTCTCTGATACCAGAGAGAAGAGTCTGCTTCTCGATCGCTGGTTTGATCGGATCTCTCTGATACCAGAGAGGTGAGTATGCTTCTCGATCGCTGGTGGGATCGGATCGTTCTGCTACCAGAGAGAAGAGTCTGCTTCTCGATCGCTGGTGGGATCGGATCGCTCTGATGCCAGAGAGAGGAGTCTGCTTCTCGATCGCTGGTGGGATCGGATCTCTCTGATACCAGAGAGAGGAGTCTGCTTCTCGATCGCTGGTGTGATCGGATCGTCTGATACCAGAGAGAGGAGTCTGCTTCTCGATTGCTGGTGGGATCGGATCGCTCTGATGCCGGAGTGAGGAGTCTGCTTCTCGATCGCTGGTGTGATCGGATCGTCTGATATCAGAGAGGGGAGTCTGCTTCTCGATCGCTGGAGGGATCGGCTCGTTCTGATACCAGAGAGAAGAGTCTGTTTCTCGATCGCTGGTGGGATCGGATCGCTCTGATACCAGAGAGAGGAGTCTGCTTCTCGATCGCTAGTGGGATCGGATCTCTCTGATACCAGAGAGAGGAGTCTGCAACTCGGTCGCTGGTGTGATCGGATCTCTCTGAAACCAGAGAGAGGAGTCTGCTACTCGAACGCTGGTGGGATCAGATCGCTCTGATACGAGAGAGGAGTCTGCTTCTCGATGGCTGGTGAGATCGGATTGCTCCGAAACCAGAGAGAGGAGTCTGCTTCTCGATGGCTGGTGAGATCGGATCGCTCTGATACCAGAGAGACAAGTCTGCTTATCAATCGCTGGTGGGATCCTATCGCTCTGATACCAGAGAGGGGAGTCTGCTTCTCGATCGCTGGTGGGATCGGATCGCTCTGATACCAGAGAGGTGAGTCTGCTTCTCGATCGCTGGTGGGATCGGATCGCTCTGATACCAGAGAGTGGAGTCTGCTTCTCGATCGCTTGTGGGATCGGAACGCTCTGATACCAGAGAGTGGAGTCTGCTTCTCGATCGCTGGTGGGATCGGATCGCTCTGATACCAGAGAGTGGAGTCTGCTTCTCTATCACTGGTGGGATCGGATCGTCTGATACCAGAGAGGGGAGTCTGCTTCTCGATCGCTGGTGGGATCGGATCGCTCTGATACCAGAGAGGTGAGTCTGCTTCTCAATCGCTGGTGGGATCCTATCGCTCTGATACCAGAGAGAGGAGTCTGCTTCTCGATCGCTGGTGGGATCGGATCGCTCTGATGCCAGAGAGAGGAGTCTGCTTCTCGATCGCTGGTGGGATCCTATCGCTCTGATACCAGAGAGAGGAGTCTGCTTCTCGATCGCTGGTGGGATCGGATCGCTCTGATGCCAGAGAGAGGAGTCTGCTTCTCGATCGCTGGTGGGATCGGATCGCTCTGATACCAGAAAGGTGAGTCTGCTTCTCGATCGCTGGTGTGATCGGATCGTTCAGATATCAGACAGAGGAGTCTGCTTCTCGATCGCTGGTGGGATCGGATCGCTCTGATACCAGAGAGTGGAGTCTTCTTCTCGATCGCTGGTGGGATCGGGTCATTCTGATACCAGAGAGAGGAGTCTGCTTCTCGGTCGCTGGTGGGATCGGATCGCTCTGAAACCAGAGAGAGGAGTCTGCTTCTCGATCTCTGGTGGGTTCGGACCGCTCAGATGCCAGAGAGAGGAGTCTGCTTCTCGATGGCTGCTGAGATCGGATCGCTCTGATACCAGAGAGAAGAGTCTGTTTCTCGATCGCTGGTGGGATCGGATCGCTCTGATACCAGAGAGAGGAGTCTGCTTCTCGATCGCTAGTGGGATCGGATCTCTCTGATACCAGAGAGAGGAGTCTGCAACTCGGTCGCTGGTGTGATCGGATCTCTCTGAAACCAGAGAGAGGAGTCTGCTACTCGAACGCTGGTGGGATCAGATCGCTCTGATACGAGAGAGGAGTCTGCTTCTCGATGGCTGGTGAGATCGGATTGCTCCGAAACCAGAGAGAGGAGTCTGCTTCTCGATGGCTGGTGAGATCGGATCGCTCTGATACCAGAGAGACGAGTCTGCTTATCAATCGCTGGTGGGATCCTATCGCTCTGATACCAGAGAGGGGAGTCTGCTTCTCGATCGCTGGTGGGATCGGATCGCTCTGATACCAGAGAGGTGAGTCTGCTTCTCGATCGCTGGTGGGATCGGATCGCTCTGATACCAGAGAGTGGAGTCTGCTTCTCGATCGCTTGTGGGATCGGAATGCTCTGATACCAGAGAGTGGAGTCTGCTTCTCGATCGCTGGTGGGATCGGATCGCTCTGATACCAGAGAGTGGAGTCTGCTTCTCTATCACTGGTGGGATCGGATCGTCTGATACCAGAGAGGGGAGTCTGCTTCTCGATCGCTGGTGGGATCGGATCGCTCTGATACCAGAGAGGTGAGTCTGCTTCTCAATCGCTGGTGGGATCCTATCGCTCTGATACCAGAGAGAGGAGTCTGCTTCTCGATCGCTGGTGGGATCGGATCGCTCTGATGCCAGAGAGAGGAGTCTGCTTCTCGATCGCTGGTGGGATCCTATCGCTCTGATACCAGAGAGAGGAGTCTGCTTCTCGATCGCTGGTGGGATCGGATCGCTCTGATGCCAGAGAGAGGAGTCTGCTTCTCGATCGCTTGTGGGATCGGATCGCTCTGATACCAGAAAGGTGAGTCTGCTTCTCGATCGCTGGTGGGATCGGATCGTTCAGATATCAGACAGAGGAGTCTGCTTCTCGATCGCTGGTGGGATCGGATCGCTCTGATACCAGAGAGTGGAGTCTTCTTCTCGATCGCTGGTGGGATCGGGTCATTCTGATACCAGAGAGAGGAGTCTGCTTCTCGGTCGCTGGTGGGATCGGATCGCTCTGAAACCAGAGAGAGGAGTCTGCTTCTCGATCTCTGGTGGGTTCGGACCGCTCAGATGCCAGAGAGAGGAGTCTGCTTCTCGATGGCTGCTGAGATCGGATCGCTCTGATACCAGAGAGAGGAGTCTGCTTCTCGATCGCTGGTGTGATCGGATCTCTCTGATACCGGAGAGGTGAGTCTGCTTCTCGATCGCTGATGGGATCGGATCTCTCTGATACCAGAGAGAGGAGTCTGCTTCTCGATCGCTGGTGTGATCGGATCTCTCTGATACCAGAGAGAAGAGTCTGCTTCTCGATCGCTGGTTTGATCGGATCTCTCTGATACCAGAGAGGTGAGTCTGCTTCTCGATCGCTGGTGGGATCGGATTGTTCTGAAACCAGAGAGAGGAGTCTGCTTCTCGATCGCTGGTGGGATCGGATCGCTCTGATACCAGAGAGAGGAGTCTGCTTCTCGATCGCTGATAGGATCGGATCGTCTGATACCAGAGAGAGGAGTCTGCTTCTCGATCGCTGGTTTGATCGGATCTCTCTGATACCAGAGAGGTGAGTCTGCTTCTCGATCGCTGGTGGGTTCGGACCGCTCAGGTGCCAGAGAGAGGAGTCTGCTTCTCGATGGCTGCTGAGTTCGGATTGCTCTGATACCAGAGAGAGGAGTCTGCTTCTCGATCGCTGATGGGATCGGATCTCTCTGATACCAGAGAGAAGAGTCTGCTTCTCGATCGCTGGTTTGATCGGATCTCTCTGATACCAGAGAGGTGAGTCTGCTTCTCGATCGCTGGTGGGTTCGGACCGCTCAGGTGCCAGAGAGAGGAGTCTGCTTCTCGATGGCTGCTGAGTTCGGATTGCTCTGATACCAGAGAGAGGAGTCTGCTTCTCGATCGCTGATGGGATCGGATCTCTCTGATACCAGAGAGAAGAGTCTGCTTCTCGATCGCTGGTTTGATCGGATCTCTCTGATACCAGAGAGGTGAGTATGCTTCTCGATCGCTGGTGGGATCGGATCGTTCTGCTACCAGAGAGAAGAGTCTGCTTCTCGATCGCTGGTGGGATCGGATCGCTCTGATGCCAGAGAGAGGAGTCTGCTTCTCGATCGCTGGTGGGATCGGATCTCTCTGATACCAGAGAGAGGAGTCTGCTTCTCGATCGCTGGTGTGATCGGATCGTCTGATACCAGAGAGAGGAGTCTGCTTCTCGATTGCTGGTGGGATCGGATCGCTCTGATGCCGGAGTGAGGAGTCTGCTTCTCGATCGCTGGTGTGATCGGATCGTCTGATATCAGAGAGGGGAGTCTGCTTCTCGATCGCTGGAGGGATCGGCTCGTTCTGATACCAGAGAGAAGAGTCTGTTTCTCGATCGCTGGTGGGATCGGATCGCTCTGATACCAGAGAGAGGAGTCTGCTTCTCGATCGCTAGTGGGATCGGATCTCTCTGATACCAGAGAGAGGAGTCTGCAACTCGGTCGCTGGTGTGATCGGATCTCTCTGAAACCAGAGAGAGGAGTCTGCTACTCGAACGCTGGTGGGATCAGATCGCTCTGATACGAGAGAGGAGTCTGCTTCTCGATGGCTGGTGAGATCGGATTGCTCCGAAACCAGAGAGAGGAGTCTGCTTCTCGATGGCTGGTGAGATCGGATCGCTCTGATACCAGAGAGACAAGTCTGCTTATCAATCGCTGGTGGGATCCTATCGCTCTGATACCAGAGAGGGGAGTCTGCTTCTCGATCGCTGGTGGGATCGGATCGCTCTGATACCAGAGAGGTGAGTCTGCTTCTCGATCGCTGGTGGGATCGGATCGCTCTGATACCAGAGAGTGGAGTCTGCTTCTCGATCGCTTGTGGGATCGGAACGCTCTGATACCAGAGAGTGGAGTCTGCTTCTCGATCGCTGGTGGGATCGGATCGCTCTGATACCAGAGAGTGGAGTCTGCTTCTCTATCACTGGTGGGATCGGATCGTCTGATACCAGAGAGGGGAGTCTGCTTCTCGATCGCTGGTGGGATCGGATCGCTCTGATACCAGAGAGGTGAGTCTGCTTCTCAATCGCTGGTGGGATCCTATCGCTCTGATACCAGAGAGAGGAGTCTGCTTCTCGATCGCTGGTGGGATCGGATCGCTCTGATGCCAGAGAGAGGAGTCTGCTTCTCGATCGCTGGTGGGATCCTATCGCTCTGATACCAGAGAGAGGAGTCTGCTTCTCGATCGCTGGTGGGATCGGATCGCTCTGATGCCAGAGAGAGGAGTCTGCTTCTCGATCGCTGGTGGGATCGGATCGCTCTGATACCAGAAAGGTGAGTCTGCTTCTCGATCGCTGGTGTGATCGGATCGTTCAGATATCAGACAGAGGAGTCTGCTTCTCGATCGCTGGTGGGATCGGATCGCTCTGATACCAGAGAGTGGAGTCTTCTTCTCGATCGCTGGTGGGATCGGGTCATTCTGATACCAGAGAGAGGAGTCTGCTTCTCGGTCGCTGGTGGGATCGGATCGCTCTGAAACCAGAGAGAGGAGTCTGCTTCTCGATCTCTGGTGGGTTCGGACCGCTCAGATGCCAGAGAGAGGAGTCTGCTTCTCGATGGCTGCTGAGATCGGATCGCTCTGATACCAGAGAGAAGAGTCTGTTTCTCGATCGCTGGTGGGATCGGATCGCTCTGATACCAGAGAGAGGAGTCTGCTTCTCGATCGCTAGTGGGATCGGATCTCTCTGATACCAGAGAGAGGAGTCTGCAACTCGGTCGCTGGTGTGATCGGATCTCTCTGAAACCAGAGAGAGGAGTCTGCTACTCGAACGCTGGTGGGATCAGATCGCTCTGATACGAGAGAGGAGTCTGCTTCTCGATGGCTGGTGAGATCGGATTGCTCCGAAACCAGAGAGAGGAGTCTGCTTCTCGATGGCTGGTGAGATCGGATCGCTCTGATACCAGAGAGACGAGTCTGCTTATCAATCGCTGGTGGGATCCTATCGCTCTGATACCAGAGAGGGGAGTCTGCTTCTCGATCGCTGGTGGGATCGGATCGCTCTGATACCAGAGAGGTGAGTCTGCTTCTCGATCGCTGGTGGGATCGGATCGCTCTGATACCAGAGAGTGGAGTCTGCTTCTCGATCGCTTGTGGGATCGGAATGCTCTGATACCAGAGAGTGGAGTCTGCTTCTCGATCGCTGGTGGGATCGGATCGCTCTGATACCAGAGAGTGGAGTCTGCTTCTCTATCACTGGTGGGATCGGATCGTCTGATACCAGAGAGGGGAGTCTGCTTCTCGATCGCTGGTGGGATCGGATCGCTCTGATACCAGAGAGGTGAGTCTGCTTCTCAATCGCTGGTGGGATCCTATCGCTCTGATACCAGAGAGAGGAGTCTGCTTCTCGATCGCTGGTGGGATCGGATCGCTCTGATGCCAGAGAGAGGAGTCTGCTTCTCGATCGCTGGTGGGATCCTATCGCTCTGATACCAGAGAGAGGAGTCTGCTTCTCGATCGCTGGTGGGATCGGATCGCTCTGATGCCAGAGAGAGGAGTCTGCTTCTCGATCGCTTGTGGGATCGGATCGCTCTGATACCAGAAAGGTGAGTCTGCTTCTCGATCGCTGGTGGGATCGGATCGTTCAGATATCAGACAGAGGAGTCTGCTTCTCGATCGCTGGTGGGATCGGATCGCTCTGATACCAGAGAGTGGAGTCTTCTTCTCGATCGCTGGTGGGATCGGGTCATTCTGATACCAGAGAGAGGAGTCTGCTTCTCGGTCGCTGGTGGGATCGGATCGCTCTGAAACCAGAGAGAGGAGTCTGCTTCTCGATCTCTGGTGGGTTCGGACCGCTCAGATGCCAGAGAGAGGAGTCTGCTTCTCGATGGCTGCTGAGATCGGATCGCTCTGATACCAGAGAGAGGAGTCTGCTTCTCGATCGCTGGTGTGATCGGATCTCTCTGATACCGGAGAGGTGAGTCTGCTTCTCGATCGCTGATGGGATCGGATCTCTCTGATACCAGAGAGAGGAGTCTGCTTCTCGATCGCTGGTGTGATCGGATCTCTCTGATACCAGAGAGAAGAGTCTGCTTCTCGATCGCTGGTTTGATCGGATCTCTCTGATACCAGAGAGGTGAGTCTGCTTCTCGATCGCTGGTGGGATCGGATTGTTCTGCTACCAGAGAGAAGAGTCTGCTTCTCGATCACTGGTGGGATCGGATCACTCTGATACCAGAGAGGTGAGTCTGCTTCTCGATCGCTGGTGGGATCAGATCGCTCTGATACCAGAGAGTGGAGTCTGCTTCTCGATCGCTGGTGTGATTGGATCGTCTGATACCAGAGAGAGGAGTCTGCTTCTCGATCGCTTGTGGGATCGGATCGCTCTGATGCCGGAGAGAGGAGTCTGCTTCTCGATCGCTGGTGTGATCGGATCTCTCTGATACCGGAGAGGTGAGTCTGCTTCTCGATCGCTGATGGGATCGGATCTCTCTGATACCAGAGAGAGGAGTCTGCTTCTCGATCGCTGGTGTGATCGGATCTCTCTGATACCAGAGAGGTGAGTCTGCTTCTCGATCGCTGGTGGGATCGGATTGTTCTGCTACCAGAGAGAAGAGTCTGCTTCTCGATCACTGGTGGGATCGGATCACTCTGATAGCAGAGAGGTGAGTCTGCTTCTCGATCGCTGGTGGGATCAGATCGCTCTGATACCAGAGAGTGGAGTCTGCTTCTCGATCGCTGGTGTGATTGGATCGTCTGATACCAGAGAGAGGAGTCTGCTTCTCGATCGCTTGTGGGATCGGATCGCTCTGATGCCGGAGAGAGGAGTCTGCTTCTCGATCGCTGGTGGGATCAGATCGTTCTGATACCAGAGAGAAGAGTCTGCTTCTCGATCGCTGGTGGGATCGGATCGCTCTGATGCCAGAGAGAGGAGTCTGCTTCTCGATCGCTGGTGGGATCGGATCTCTCTGATACCAGAGAGAGGAGTCTGCTTCTCGATCGCTGGTGTGATCGGATCGTCTGATACCAGAGAGAGGAGTCTGCTTCTCGATTGCTGGTGGGATCGGATCGCTCTGATGCCGGAGAGAGGAGTCTGCTTCTCGATCGCTGGTGTGATCGGATCGTCTGATATCAGAGAGGGGAGTCTGCTTCTCGATCGCTGGAGGGATCGGCTCGTTCTGATACCAGAGAGAAGAGTCTGTTTCTCGATCGCTGGTGGGATCGGATCGCTCTGATACCAGAGAGAGGAGTCTGCTTCTCGATCGCTAGTGGGATCGGATCTCTCTGATACCAGAGAGAGGAGTCTGCAACTCGGTCGCTGGTGTGATCGGATCTCTCTGAAACCAGAGAGAGGAGTCTGCTACTCGAACGCTGGTGGGATCAGATCGCTCTGATACGAGAGAGGAGTCTGCTTCTCGATGGCTGGTGAGATCGGATTGCTCCGAAACCAGAGAGAGGAGTCTGCTTCTCGATGGCTGGTGAGATCGGATCGCTCTGATACCAGAGAGACGAGTCTGCTTATCAATCGCTGGTGGGATCCTATCGCTCTGATACCAGAGAGGGGAGTCTGCTTCTCGATCGCTGGTGGGATCGGATCGCTCTGATACCAGAGAGGTGAGTCTGCTTCTCGATCGCTGGTGGGATCGGATCGCTCTGATACCAGAGAGTGGAGTCTGCTTCTCGATCGCTTGTGGGATCGGAACGCTCTGATACCAGAGAGTGGAGTCTGCTTCTCGATCGCTGGTGGGATCGGATCGCTCTGATACCAGAGAGTGGAGTCTGCTTCTCTATCACTGGTGGGATCGGATCGTCTGATACCAGAGAGGGGAGTCTGCTTCTCGATCGCTGGTGGGATCGGATCGCTCTGATACCAGAGAGGTGAGTCTGCTTCTCGATCGCTGGTGGGATCCTATCGCTCTGATACCAGAGAGAGGAGTCTGCTTCTCGATCGCTGGTGGGATCGGATCGCTCTGATGCCAGAGAGAGGAGTCTGCTTCTCGATCGCTGGTGGGATCCTATCGCTCAGATACCAGAGAGAGGAGTCTGCTTCTCGATCGCTGGTGGGATCGGATCGCTCTGATGCCAGAGAGAGGAGTCTGCTTCTCGATCGCTGGTGGGATCGGATCGCTCTGATACCAGAAAGGTGAGTCTGCTTCTCGATCGCTGGTGGGATCGGATCGTTCAGATATCAGACAGAGGAGTCTGCTTCTCGATCGCTGGTGGGATCGGATCGCTCTGATACCAGAGAGTGGAGTCTTCTTCTCGATCGCTGGTGGGATCGGGTCATTCTGATACCAGAGAGAGGAGTCTGCTTCTCGGTCGCTGGTGGGATCGGATCGCTCTGAAACCAGAGAGAGGAGTCTGCTTCTCGATCTCTGGTGGGTTCGGACCGCTCAGATGCCAGAGAGAGGAGTCTGCTTCTCGATGGCTGCTGAGATCGGATCGCTCTGATACCAGAGAGAAGAGTCTGTTTCTCGATCGCTGGTGGGATCGGATCGCTCTGATACCAGAGAGAGGAGTCTGCTTCTCGATCGCTAGTGGGATCGGATCTCTCTGATACCAGAGAGAGGAGTCTGCAACTCGGTCGCTGGTGTGATCGGATCTCTCTGAAACCAGAGAGAGGAGTCTGCTACTCGAACGCTGGTGGGATCAGATCGCTCTGATACGAGAGAGGAGTCTGCTTCTCGATGGCTGGTGAGATCGGATTGCTCCGAAACCAGAGAGAGGAGTCTGCTTCTCGATGGCTGGTGAGATCGGATCGCTCTGATACCAGAGAGACGAGTCTGCTTATCAATCGCTGGTGGGATCCTATCGCTCTGATACCAGAGAGGGGAGTCTGCTTCTCGATCGCTGGTGGGATCGGATCGCTCTGATACCAGAGAGGTGAGTCTGCTTCTCGATCGCTGGTGGGATCGGATCGCTCTGATACCAGAGAGTGGAGTCTGCTTCTCGATCGCTTGTGGGATCGGAACGCTCTGATACCAGAGAGTGGAGTCTGCTTCTCGATCGCTGGTGGGATCGGATCGCTCTGATACCAGAGAGTGGAGTCTGCTTCTCTATCACTGGTGGGATCGGATCGTCTGATACCAGAGAGGGGAGTCTGCTTCTCGATCGCTGGTGGGATCGGATCGCTCTGATACCAGAGAGGTGAGTCTGCTTCTCAATCGCTGGTGGGATCCTATCGCTCTGATACCAGAGAGAGGAGTCTGCTTCTCGATCGCTGGTGGGATCGGATCGCTCTGATGCCAGAGAGAGGAGTCTGCTTCTCGATCGCTGGTGGGATCCTATCGCTCTGATACCAGAGAGAGGAGTCTGCTTCTCGATCGCTGGTGGGATCGGATCGCTCTGATGCCAGAGAGAGGAGTCTGCTTCTCGATCGCTTGTGGGATCGGATCGCTCTGATACCAGAAAGGTGAGTCTGCTTCTCGATCGCTGGTGGGATCGGATCGTTCAGATATCAGACAGAGGAGTCTGCTTCTCGATCGCTGGTGGGATCGGATCGCTCTGATACCAGAGAGTGGAGTCTTCTTCTCGATCGCTGGTGGGATCGGGTCATTCTGATACCAGAGAGAGGAGTCTGCTTCTCGGTCGCTGGTGGGATCGGATCGCTCTGAAACCAGAGAGAGGAGTCTGCTTCTCGATCTCTGGTGGGTTCGGACCGCTCAGATGCCAGAGAGAGGAGTCTGCTTCTCGATGGCTGCTGAGATCGGATCGCTCTGATACCAGAGAGAGGAGTCTGCTTCTCGATCGCTGGTGTGATCGGATCTCTCTGATACCGGAGAGGTGAGTCTGCTTCTCGATCGCTGATGGGATCGGATCTCTCTGATACCAGAGAGAGGAGTCTGCTTCTCGATCGCTGGTGTGATCGGATCTCTCTGATACCAGAGAGAAGAGTCTGCTTCTCGATCGCTGGTTTGATCGGATCTCTCTGATACCAGAGAGGTGAGTCTGCTTCTCGATCGCTGGTGGGATCGGATTGTTCTGCTACCAGAGAGAAGAGTCTGCTTCTCGATCACTGGTGGGATCGGATCACTCTGATACCAGAGAGGTGAGTCTGCTTCTCGATCGCTGGTGGGATCAGATCGCTCTGATACCAGAGAGTGGAGTCTGCTTCTCGATCGCTGGTGTGATTGGATCGTCTGATACCAGAGAGAGGAGTCTGCTTCTCGATTGCTTGTGGGATCGGATCGCTCTGATGCCGGAGAGAGGAGTCTGCTTCTCGATCGCTGGTGTGATCGGATCTCTCTGATACCGGAGAGGTGAGTCTGCTTCTCGATCGCTGATGGGATCGGATCTCTCTGATACCAGAGAGAGGAGTCTGCTTCTCGATCGCTGGTGTGATCGGATCTCTCTGATACCAGAGAGGTGAGTCTGCTTCTCGATCGCTGGTGGGATCGGATTGTTCTGCTACCAGAGAGAAGAGTCTGCTTCTCGATCACTGGTGGGATCGGATCACTCTGATAGCAGAGAGGTGAGTCTGCTTCTCGATCGCTGGTGGGATCAGATCGCTCTGATACCAGAGAGTGGAGTCTGCTTCTCGATCGCTGGTGTGATTGGATCGTCTGATACCAGAGAGAGGAGTCTGCTTCTCGATCGCTTGTGGGATCGGATCGCTCTGATGCCGGAGAGAGGAGTCTGCTTCTCGATCGCTGGTGGGATCAGATCGTTCTGATACCAGAGAGAAGAGTCTGCTTCTCGATCGCTGGTGGGATCGGATCGCTCTGATGCCAGAGAGAGGAGTCTGCTTCTCGATCGCTGGTGGGATCGGATCTCTCTGATACCAGAGAGAGGAGTCTGCTTCTCGATCGCTGGTGTGATCGGATCGTCTGATACCAGAGAGAGGAGTCTGCTTCTCGATTGCTGGTGGGATCGGATCGCTCTGATGCCGGATAGAGGAGTCTGCTTCTCGATCGCTGGTGTGATCGGATCGTCTGATATCAGAGAGGGGAGTCTGCTTCTCGATCGCTGGAGGGATCGGCTCGTTCTGATACCAGAGAGAAGAGTCTGTTTCTCGATCGCTGGTGGGATCGGATCGCTCTGATACCAGAGAGAGGAGTCTGCTTCTCGATCGCTAGTGGGATCGGATCTCTCTGATACCAGAGAGAGGAGTCTGCAACTCGGTCGCTGGTGTGATCGGATCTCTCTGAAACCAGAGAGAGGAGTCTGCTACTCGAACGCTGGTGGGATCAGATCGCTCTGATACGAGAGAGGAGTCTGCTTCTCGATGGCTGGTGAGATCGGATTGCTCCGAAACCAGAGAGAGGAGTCTGCTTCTCGATGGCTGGTGAGATCGGATCGCTCTGATACCAGAGAGACGAGTCTGCTTATCAATCGCTGGTGGGATCCTATCGCTCTGATACCAGAGAGGGGAGTCTGCTTCTCGATCGCTGGTGGGATCGGATCGCTCTGATACCAGAGAGGTGAGTCTGCTTCTCGATCGCTGGTGGGATCGGATCGCTCTGATACCAGAGAGTGGAGTCTGCTTCTCGATCGCTTGTGGGATCGGAACGCTCTGATACCAGAGAGTGGAGTCTGCTTCTCGATCGCTGGTGGGATCGGATCGCTCTGATACCAGAGAGTGGAGTCTGCTTCTCTATCACTGGTGGGATCGGATCGTCTGATACCAGAGAGGGGAGTCTGCTTCTCGATCGCTGGTGGGATCGGATCGCTCTGATACCAGAGAGGTGAGTCTGCTTCTCAATCGCTGGTGGGATCCTATCGCTCTGATACCAGAGAGAGGAGTCTGCTTCTCGATCGCTGGTGGGATCGGATCGCTCTGATGCCAGAGAGAGGAGTCTGCTTCTCGATCGCTGGTGGGATCCTATCGCTCAGATACCAGAGAGAGGAGTCTGCTTCTCGATCGCTGGTGGGATCGGATCGCTCTGATGCCAGAGAGAGGAGTCTGCTTCTCGATCGCTGGTGGGATCGGATCGCTCTGATACCAGAAAGGTGAGTCTGCTTCTCGATCGCTGGTGGGATCGGATCGTTCAGATATCAGACAGAGGAGTCTGCTTCTCGATCGCTGGTGGGATCGGATCGCTCTGATACCAGAGAGTGGAGTCTTCTTCTCGATCGCTGGTGGGATCGGGTCATTCTGATACCAGAGAGAGGAGTCTGCTTCTCGGTCGCTGGTGGGATCGGATCGCTCTGAAACCAGAGAGAGGAGTCTGCTTCTCGATCTCTGGTGGGTTCGGACCGCTCAGATGCCAGAGAGAGGAGTCTGCTTCTCGATGGCTGCTGAGATCGGATCGCTCTGATACCAGAGAGAGGAGTCTGCTTCTCGATCGCTGGTGTGATCGGATCTCTCTGATACCGGAGAGGTGAGTCTGCTTCTCGATCGCTGATGGGATCGGATCTCTCTGATACCAGAGAGAGGAGTCTGCTTCTCGATCGCTGGTGTGATCGGATCTCTCTGATACCAGAGAGAAGAGTCTGCTTCTCGATCGCTGGTTTGATCGGATCTCTCTGATACCAGAGAGGTGAGTATGCTTCTCGATCGCTGGTGGGATCGGATTGTTCTGCTACCAGAGAGAAGAGTCTGCTTCTCGATCACTGGTGGGATCGGATCACTCTGATAGCAGAGAGGTGAGTCTGCTTCTCGATCGCTGGTGGGATCAGATCGCTCTGATACCAGAGAGTGGAGTCTGCTTCTCGATCGCTGGTGTGATTGGATCGTCTGATACCAGAGAGAGGAGTCTGCTTCTCGATCGCTTGTGGGATCGGATCGCTCTGATGCCGGAGAGAGGAGTCTGCTTCTCGATCGCTGGTGGGATCAGATCATTCTGATACCAGAGAGTGGAGTCTGCTTCTCGATCGCTGGTGGGATCGGATCGCTCTGATACCAGAGAGAGGAGTCTGCTTCTCGATCGCTGGTGGGATCGGATCGCTCTGATGCCAGAGAGAGGAGTCTGTTTCTCGATCGCTGGTGGGATCGGATCTCTCTGATACCAGAGAGGTGAGTCTGCTTCTCGATCGCTGGTGGGATCGGATCGCTCTGATGCCAGAGAGAGGAGTCTGCTTCTCGATCGCTGGTGGGATCAGATCGCTCTGATACCAGAGAGTGGAGTCTGCTTCTCGATCGTTGGTGTGATCGGATCGTCTGATACCAGAGAGAGGAGTCTGCTTCTCGATCGCTGGTGGGATCGGATCGCTCTGATACCACAGAGAGGAGTCTGCTTCTCGATCGCTGGTGGGATCAGATCGCTCTGATACCAGAGAGTGGAGTCTGCTTCTCGATCGCTGGTGTGATTGGATCGTCTGATACCAGAGAGAGGAGTCTGCTTCTCGATCGCTTGTGGGATCGGATCGCTCTGATGCCGGAGAGAGGAGTCTGCTTCTCGATCGCTGGTGGGATCAGATCGTTCTGATACCAGAGAGTGGAGTCTGCTTCTCGATCGCTGGTGGGATCGGATCGCTCTGATACCAGAGAGAGGAGTCTGCTTCTCGATCGCTGGCGGGATCGGATCGCTCTGATGCCAGAGAGAGGAGTCTGTTTTTCGATCGCTGGTGGGATCGGATCTCTCTGATACCAGAGAGGTGAGTCTGCTTCTCGATCGCTGGTGGGATCGGATCGCTCTGATGCCAGAGAGAGGAGTCTGCTTCTCGATCGCTGGTGGGATCAGATCGCTCTGATACCAGAGAGTGGAGTCTGCTTCTCGATCGTTGGTGTGATCGGATCGTCTGATACCAGAGAGAGGAGTCTGCTTCTCGATCGCTGGTGGGATCGGATCGTCTGATACCAGAGAGGGGAGTCTGCTTCTCGATCGTTG
This sequence comes from Hypanus sabinus, assembly GCF_030144855.1. Taxonomy (NCBI): domain Eukaryota; kingdom Metazoa; phylum Chordata; class Chondrichthyes; order Myliobatiformes; family Dasyatidae; genus Hypanus; species Hypanus sabinus. The sequence continues at coordinate 407,939 of NW_026781257.1, read as the reverse complement.
GTGTGATCGGATCGTCTGATACCAGAGAGTGGAGTCTGCTTCTCGATCGCTGGTGGGATCGGATCCTCTGATACCAGAGAGGGGAGTCTGCTTCTCGATCGCTGCTGGGATCGGATCTCTCTGATACCAGAGAGAGGAGTCTGCTACTCGGTCGCTGGTGTGATCGGATCTCTCTGAAACCAGAGAGAGGAGTCTGCTACTCGATCGCTGGTGGGATCAGATCGCTCTGATACGAGAGAGGAGTCTGCTTCTCGATGGCTGGTGAGATCGGATTGCTCTGAAACCAGAGAAAGGAGTCTGCTTCTCGATGGCTGGTGAGATCGGATCGCTCTGAAACCAGAGAGAGGAGTCTGCTTCTCAATCGCTGGTGGGATCAGATCGCTCTGATACGAGAGAGGAGTCTGCTTCTCGATCGCTGGTGGGATCGGATCGCTCTGATACCAGAGAGACGAGTCTGCTTATCGATCGCTGGTGGGATCCTATCGCTCTGATACCAGAGAGGGGAGTCTGCTTCTCGATGGCTGGTGAGATCGGATCACTCTGATACCAGAGAGGTGAGTCTGCTTCTCGATCGCTGCTGGGATCAGATCGCTCTGATACGAGAGAGAGGAGTCTGCTTCTCGATCGCTGGTGGGATCGGATCATTCTGCTACCAGAGAGGGGAGTCTGCTTCTCGATCGCTGGTGAGATCGGATTGTTCTGCTGCCAGAGAGAGGAGTCTGCTTCTCGATCGCTGGTGGGATCGGATCGCTCTGATACCAGAAAGGTGAGTCTGCTTCTCGATCGCTGGTGGGATCGGATCGTTCAGATATCAGACAGAGGAGTCTGCTTCTCGATCGCTGGTGGGATCGGATCGCTCTGATACCAGAGAGTGGAGTCTGCTTCTCGATCTCTGGTGGGTTCGGACCGCTCAGATGCCAGAGAGAGGAGTCTGCTTCTCGATGGCTGCTGAGATCGGATCGCTCTGATACCAGAGAGAGGAGTCTGCTTCTCGATCGCTGGTGTGATCGGATCTCTCTGATACCGGAGAGGTGAGTCTGCTTCTCGATCGCTGATGGGATCGGATCTCTCTGATACCAGAGAGAGGAGTCTGCTTCTCGATCGCTGGTGTGATCGGATCTCTCTGATACCAGAGAGAAGAGTCTGCTTCTCGATCGCTGGTTTGATCGGATCTTTCTGATACCAGAGAGGTGAGTCTGCTTCTCGATCGCTGGTGGGATCGGATTGTTCTGCTACCAGAGAGAAGAGTCTGCTTCTCGATCGCTGGTGGGATCGGATCACTCTGATACCAGAGAGGTGAGTCTGCTTCTCGATCGCTGGTGGGATCGGATCACTCTGACACCAGAGAGAGGAGTCTGCTTCTCGATCGCTGGTGGGATCAGATCGCTCTGATACCACAGAGAGGAGTCTGCTTCTCGATCGCTGGTGGGATCAGATCGCTCTGATACCAGAGAGTGGAGTCTGCTTCTCGATCGCTGGTGTGATTGGATCGTCTGATACCAGAGAGAGGAGTCTGCTTCTCGATCGCTTGTGGGATCGGATCGCTCTGATGCCGGAGAGAGGAGTCTGCTTCTCGATCGCTGGTGGGATCAGATCGTTCTGATACCAGAGAGTGGAGTCTGCTTCTCGATCGCTGGTGGGATCGGATCGCTCTGATACCAGAGAGAGGAGTCTGCTTCTCGATCGCTGGTGGGATCGGATCGCTCTGATGCCAGAGAGAGGAGTCTGTTTCTCGATCGCTGGTGGGATCGGATCTCTCTGATACCAGAGAGGTGAGTCTGCTTCTCGATCGCTGGTGGGATCGGATCGCTCTGATGCCAGAGAGAGGAGTCTGCTTCTCGATCGCTGGTGGGATCAGATCGCTCTGATACCAGAGAGTGGAGTCTGCTTCTCGATCGTTGGTGTGATCGGATCGTCTGATACCAGAGAGAGGAGTCTGCTTCTCGATCGCTGGTGGGATCGGATCGTCTGATACCAGAGAGGGGAGTCTGCTTCTCGATCGTTGGTGTGATCGGATCGTCTGATACCAGAGAGTGGAGTCTGCTTCTCGATCGCTGGTGGGATCGGATCCTCTGATACCAGAGAGGGGAGTCTGCTTCTCGATCGCTGCTGGGATCGGATCTCTCTGATACCAGAGAGAGGAGTCTGCTACTCGGTCGCTGGTGTGATCGGATCTCTCTGAAACCAGAGAGAGGAGTCTGCTACTCGATCGCTGGTGGGATCAGATCGCTATGATACGAGAGAGGAGTCTGCTTCTCGATGGCTGGTGAGATCGGATTGCTCTGAAACCAGAGAAAGGAGTCTGCTTCTCGATGGCTGGTGAGATCGGATCGCTCTGAAACCAGAGAGAGGAGTCTGCTTCTCAATCGCTGGTGGGATCAGATCGCTCTGATACGAGAGAGGAGTCTGCTTCTCGATCGCTGGTGGGATCGGATCGCTCTGATACCAGAGAGAAGAGTCTGCTTCTCGATCGCTGGTGGGATCGGATCGCTCTGATACCACAGAGAGGAGTCTGCTTCTCGATCGCTGGTGGGATCAGATCGCTCTGATACCAGAGAGTGGAGTCTGCTTCTCGATCGCTGGTGTGATTGGATCGTCTGATACCAGAGAGAGGAGTCTGCTTCTCGATCGCTTGTGGGATCGGATCGCTCTGATGCCGGAGAGAGGAGTCTGCTTCTCGATCGCTGGTGGGATCAGATCGTTCTGATACCAGAGAGTGGAGTCTGCTTCTCGATCGCTGGTGGGATCGGATCGCTCTGAAACCAGAGAGAGGAGTCTGCTTCTCAATCGCTGGTGGGATCAGATCGCTCTGATACGAGAGAGGAGTCTGCTTCTCGATCGCTGGTGGGATCGGATCGCTCTGATACCAGAGAGAAGAGTCTGCTTCTCGATCGCTGGTGGGATCGGATCGCTCTGATACCACAGAGAGGAGTCTGCTTCTCGATCGCTGGTGGGATCAGATCGCTCTGATACCAGAGAGTGGAGTCTGCTTCTCGATCGCTGGTGTGATTGGATCGTCTGATACCAGAGAGAGGAGTCTGCTTCTCGATCGCTTGTGGGATCGGATCGCTCTGATGCCGGAGAGAGGAGTCTGCTTCTCGATCGCTGGTGGGATCAGATCGTTCTGATACCAGAGAGTGGAGTCTGCTTCTCGATCGCTGGTGGGATCGGATCGCTCTGATACCAGAGAGAGGAGTCTGCTTCTCGATCGCTGGTGGGATCGGATCGCTCTGATGCCAGAGAGAGGAGTCTGTTTCTCGATCGCTGGTGGGATCGGATCTCTCTGATACCAGAGAGGTGAGTCTGCTTCTCGATCGCTGGCGGGATCGGATCGCTCTGATGCCAGAGAGAGGAGTCTGCTTCTCGATCGCTGGTGGGATCAGATCGCTCTGATACCAGAGAGTGGAGTCTGCTTCTCGATCGTTGGTGTGATCGGATCGTCTGATACCAGAGAGAGGAGTCTGCTTCTCGATCGCTGGTGGGATCGGATCGTCTGATACCAGAGAGGGGAGTCTGCTTCTCGATCGTTGGTGTGATCGGATCGTCTGATACCAGAGAGTGGAGTCTGCTTCTCGATCGCTGGTGTGATCGGATCGCTCTGATACCAGAGAGGGGAGTCTGCTTCTCGATCGCTGCTGGGATCGGATCTCTCTGATACCAGAGAGAGGAGTCTGCTACTCGGTCGCTGGTGTGATCGGATCTCTCTGAAACCAGAGAGAGGAGTCTGCTACTCGATCGCTGGTGGGATCAGATCGCTCTGATACGAGAGAGGAGTCTGCTTCTCGATGGCTGGTGAGATCGGATTGCTCTGAAACCAGAGAAAGGAGTCTGTTTCTCGATGGCTGGTGAGATCGGATCGCTCTGAAACCAGAGAGAGGAGTCTGCTTCTCAATCGCTGGTGGGATCAGATCGCTCTGATACGAGAGAGGAGTCTGCTTCTCGATCGCTGGTGGGATCGGATCGCTCTGATACCAGAGAGACGAGTCTGCTTATCGATCGCTGGTGGGATCCTATCGCTCTGATACCAGAGAGGGGAGTCTGCTTCTCGATGGCTGGTGAGATCGGATCACTCTGATACCAGAGAGGTGAGTCTGCTTCTCGATCGCTGCTGGGATCAGATCGCTCTGATACGAGAGAGAGGAGTCTGCTTCTCGATCGCTGGTGGGATCGGATCATTCTGCTACCAGAGAGGGGAGTCTGCTTCTCGATCGCTGGTGAGATCGGATTGTTCTGCTGCCAGAGAGAGGAGTCTGCTTCTCGATCGCTGGTGGGATCGGATCGCTCTGATACCAGAGAGGGGAGTCTGCTTCTCGATCGCTGGTGGGATCGGATCGTTCTGATACCAGAGAGTGGAGTCTGCTTCTCGATCGCTGGTGGGATCGGATCGCTCTGATACCAGAGAGTGGAGTCTGCTTCTCGATCGCTGGTGGGATCGGATCGCTCTGATACCAGAGAGGTGAGTCTGCTTCTCGATCGCTGGTGTGATAGGATCGCTCTGATACCAGAGGGAGGAGTCTGCTTCTCGATTGCTGTTGGGATCAGATCGCTCAGATACCAGAGAGAGGAGTCTGCTTCTCGATAGCTTGTGGGTTCGGATCACTCTGATACAGGAGAAAGGAGTCTGCTTCTCGATCGCTGGTGAGATCAGATCGTACTGCCACCAGAGAGGGGAGTCTGCTTCTAGATCGCTGGTGAGATCGGATCGTTCTGCTACCAGAGAGGGGAGTCTGCTTCTAGATCGTTGGTGAGATCAGATCTTTCTGCTACCAGAGAGGGGAGTCTGCTTCTCGATCGCTGGTGGGATCGGATCGCTCTGATACCAGAGAGTGGAGTCTGCTTCTCGATCGCTTGTGGGATCGGATCGCTCTGATACCAGAGAGGTGGGTCTGCTTCTCGATCGCTGGTGAGATAGGATTGTTCAGATACCAGAGAGAGGAGTCTGCTACTCGATCGCTGGTGGGATTGGATCGCTCTGATACCAGAGAGTGGAGTCTTCTTCTCGATCGCTGGTGGGATCGGATCACTCTGATGCCAGAGAGAGGAATCTGCATCTCTATCGCTGGTGGGATCGGATCACTCTGATGCCAGAGAGAGGAGTCAGCTTCTCGGTCGCTGATGGGATCGGATCGTTCCGCTACGAGAGAGAGGAGTCTGCATCTCGATCGCTGATGGGATCGGATCTCTCTGATACCAGAGAGGTGAGTCTGCTTCTCGATCGCTGGTGGGATTGGATCTCTCTGATACCAGAGAGTTGAGTCTGCTTCTCGATCGCTGGTGGGATCGGATCGCTCTGATGCCAGAGAGAGGAGTCTGCTTCTCGATCGCTGGTGGGATCGGATCTCTCTGATACCAGAGAGTGGATTCTGCTTCTCGATCGCTTGTGGGATCGGATCTCTCTGATACCAGAGAGAGGAGTCTGCTTCTCGAACGCTGGTGGGATCGGATCGCTCTGATACCAGAGAGGTGAGTCTGCTTCTCGATCGCTGGTGAGATCGGATCTCTCTGATGCCAGAGAGAGGAGTCTGCTTCTCGATCGCTTGTGGGATCGGATCTCTCTGATACCAGAGAGAGGAGTCTGCTTCTCGAACGCTGGTGGGATCGGATCGCTCTGATACCAGAGAGGTGAGTCTGCTTCTCGATCGCTGGTGAGATCGGATCTCTCTGATGCCAGAGAGAGGAGTCTTCTTCTCGATCGCTGATGGGATTGAATCTCTCTGATACCAGAGAGTTGAGTCTGCTTCTCGATCGCTGGTGGGATCGGATCGCTCTGATACCAGAGAGGGGAGTCTGCTTCTAGATCGCTGGTGAGATCGGATCGTTCTGCAGCCAGAGAGAGGAGTCTGCTTCTCGATTGCTGGTGGGATCGGATCGCTCTGATACCAGAGAGAGGAGTCTGCTTCTCGATCGCTGGTGGGATCGGATCGCTCTGATACCAGAGAGAGGAGTCTGCTTCTCGATCGCTGGTGGGATCGGATCGCTCTGATAGCAGAGAGGGGAGTCTGCTTCTAGATCGCTGGTGAGATCGGATCGTTCAGCTACCAGAGAGGGGAGTCTGCTTCTCGATCGCTTGTGAGATCGGATCGTTCTGCTGCCAGAGAGAGGAGTCTGCTTCTCGATTGCTGGTGGGATCGGATCGCTCTGATACCAGAGAGGTGAGTCTGCTTCTCTATCGCTGGTGGGATCGGATCGCTCTGATACCAGAGAGAGGAGTCTGCTTCTCGATCGCTGGTGGGATCGGATCACTCTGATACCAGAGAGGTGAGTCTGCTTCTCGATCGCTGGTGTGATAGGATCGCTCTGATACCAGAGGGAGGAGTCTGCTTCTCGATCGCTGGTGGGATCGGATGGCTCTGATACCAGAGGGAGGAGTCTGCTTCTTGATAGCTGTTGGGATCAGATCGCTCAGATACCAGAGAGAGGAGTCTGCTTCTCGATAGCTTGTGGGTTCGGATCACTCTGATACAGGAGAAAGGACTCTGCTTCTCGATCGCTGGTGAGATCAGATCGTTCTGCCACCAGAGAGGGGAGTCTGCTTCTCGATCGCTGGTGGGATCCTATCGCTCTGATACCAGAGGTGAGTCTGCTTCTCGATCGCTGCTGGGATCGGATCTCTCTGATACCAGAGAGGTGAGTCTGCTTCTCGATCGCTGGTGGGATCGGATCGCTCTGATCCCAGAGAGAGGAGTCTGCTTCTCTATCGCTGGTGGGATCGGATCGCTCTGATACCAGAGAGTGGATTCTGCTTCTCGATCGCTTGTGGGATCGGATCTCTCTGATACCAGAGAGTGGAGTCTGCTTCTCGATCGCTGGTGGGATCGGATCGCTCTGATACCAGAGAGGTGAGTCTGCTTCTCGATCGCTGGTGGGATCGGATCGCTCTGATGCCAGTGAGAGGAGTCTTCTTCTCGGTCGCTGATGGGATCGGATCATTCCGCTACGAGAGAGAGGAGTCTGCTTCTCGATCGCTGGTGGGATTGGATCTCTCTGATACCAGAGAGGTGAGTCTGCTTCTCAATCGCTAGTGGGATCGGATCGCTCTGATGCCAGAGAGAGGAGTCTGCTTCTCGATCGCTGGTGGGATCGGATCGCTCTTATACCAGAGAGGTGAGTCTGCTTCTCGATCGCTTGTGGGATCGGATCTCTCTGATACCAGAGAGGTGAGTCTGCTTCTCGATCGCTGGTGGGATCGGATCGTTCTGCTACCAGAGAGAAGAGTCTGCTTCTCGATCGCTGGTGGGATCGGATCGTTCAGATATCAGACAGAGGAGTCTGCTTCTCGATCGCTGGTGGGATCGGATCGTCTGATACCAGAGAGAGGAGTCTGCTTCTCAATCGCTGGTGGGATCAGATCGCTCTGATATGAGAGAGGGGAGTCTGCTTCTCGATCGCTGGTGAGATCAGATCGTTCTGCTACCAGAGAGGGGAGTCTGCTTCTCGATCGCTGGTGAGATCGGATCACTCTGATACCAGAGAGGTGAGTCTGCTTCTCGATCGCTGGTGTGATAGGATCGCTCTGATACCAGAGGGAGGAGTCTGCTTCTCGATCGCTGGTGGGATCGGATCGCTCTGATACCAGAGGGAGGAGTCTGCTTCTTGATTGCTGTTGGGATCAGATCGCTCAGATACCAGAGAGAGGAGTCTGCTTCTCGATAGCTTGTGGGTTCGGATCACTCTGATACAGGAGAAAGGACTCTGCTTCTCGATCGCTGGTGAGATCAGATCGTTCTGCCACCAGAGAGGGGAGTCTGCTTCTAGATCGCTGGTGAGATCGGATCATTCTGCTACCAGAGAGAGGAGTCTGCTTCTCGATCGCTGGTGGGATCGGATCGCTCTGATACCAGAGAGGTGGGTCTGCTTCTCGATCGCTGGTGAGATCGGATCACTCTGATGCCAGAGAGAGGAGACTGCTTCTCGGTCGCTGATGGGATCGGATCGTTCCGCTACGAGAGAGAGGAGTCTGCTTCTCGATCGCTGGTGGGATCGGATCTCTCTGATACCAGAGAGGTGAGTCTGCTTCTCGATCGCTGGTGGGATTGGATCTCTCTGATACCAGAGAGGTGCGTCTGCTTCTCGATCGCTGGTGGGATCGGATCGCTCTGATGCCAGAGAGAGGAGTCTGCTTCTCTATCGCTGGTGGGATCGGATCGCTCTGATACCAGAGAGTGGATTCTGCTTCTCGATCGCTTGTGGGATCGGATCTCTCTGATACCAGAGAGTGGAGTCTGCTTCTCGATCGCTGGTGGGATCGGATCGCTCTGATACCAGAGAGGTGAGTCTGCTTCTCGATCGCTGGTTGGATCGGATCGCTCTGATGCCAGAGAGAGGAGTCTGCTTCTCGATCGCTGTTGGGATCGGATCGCTCTGATACCAGAGAGTGGAGTCTTCTTCTCGGTCGCTGATGGGATCGGATCATTCTGCTACGAGAGAGAGGAGTCTGCTTCTCGATCGCTGGTGGGATCGGGTCATTCTGATACCAGAGAGAGGAGTCTGCTTCTCGATCGCTGGTGGGATTGGATCTCTCTGATACCAGAGAGGTGAGTCTGCTTCTCTGTTGCTGGTGGGATCGGATCGCTCTGATGCCAGAGAGAGGAGTCTGCTTCTCGATCGCTGGTGGGATCGGATCGCTCTGATGCCAGAGAGAGGAGTCTGCTTCTCGATCGCTGGTGGGATCGGATCGCTCTTATACCAGAGAGGTGAGTCTGCTTCTCGATCGCTTGTGGGATCGGATCTCTCTGATACCAGAGAGGTGAGTCTGCTTCTCGATCGCTGGTGGGATTGGATCGCTCTGATACCAGAGAGTGGAGTCTGCTTCTCGATCGCTGGAGGGATCGGATCGCTCTGATACCAGAGAGGTGAGTCTGCTTCTCGATCGCTGGTGGGATCGGATCGCTCTGATGCCAGAGAGAGGAGTCTGCTTCTCGATCGCTGGTGGGATCGGATCGCTCTGATACCAGAGAGAGGAGTCTGCTTCTCGATCGCTGGTGGGATCGGATCTCTCTGATACCAGAGAGGTGAGTCTGCTTCTCGATCGCTGGTGGGATCGGATCGTTCAGATATCAGACAGAGGAGTCTGCTTCTCGATCGCTGGTGGGATCGGATCGCTCTGAAACCAGAGAGAGGAGTCTGCTTCTCAATCGCTGGTGGGATCAGATCGCTCTGATACGAGAGAGGAGTCTGCTTCTCGATCGCTGGTGGGATCGGATCGCTCTGATACCAGAGAGAAGAGTCTGCTTCTCGATCGCTGGTGGGATCGGATCGCTCTGATACCACAGAGAGGAGTCTGCTTCTCGATCGCTGGTGGGATCAGATCGCTCTGATACCAGAGAGTGGAGTCTGCTTCTCGATCGCTGGTGTGATTGGATCGTCTGATACCAGAGAGAGGAGTCTGCTTCTCGATCGCTTGTGGGATCGGATCGCTCTGATGCCGGAGAGAGGAGTCTGCTTCTCGATCGCTGGTGGGATCAGATCGTTCTGATACCAGAGAGTGGAGTCTGCTTCTCGATCGCTGGTGGGATCGGATCGCTCTGATACCAGAGAGAGGAGTCTGCTTCTCGATCGCTGGTGGGATCGGATCGCTCTGATGCCAGAGAGAGGAGTCTGTTTCTCGATCGCTGGTGGGATCGGATCTCTCTGATACCAGAGAGGTGAGTCTGCTTCTCGATCGCTGGCGGGATCGGATCGCTCTGATGCCAGAGAGAGGAGTCTGCTTCTCGATCGCTGGTGGGATCAGATCGCTCTGATACCAGAGAGTGGAGTCTGCTTCTCGATCGTTGGTGTGATCGGATCGTCTGATACCAGAGAGAGGAGTCTGCTTCTCGATCGCTGGTGGGATCGGATCGTCTGATACCAGAGAGGGGAGTCTGCTTCTCGATCGTTGGTGTGATCGGATCGTCTGATACCAGAGAGTGGAGTCTGCTTCTCGATCGCTGGTGTGATCGGATCGCTCTGATACCAGAGAGGGGAGTCTGCTTCTCGATCGCTGCTGGGATCGGATCTCTCTGATACCAGAGAGAGGAGTCTGCTACTCGGTCGCTGGTGTGATCGGATCTCTCTGAAACCAGAGAGAGGAGTCTGCTACTCGATCGCTGGTGGGATCAGATCGCTCTGATACGAGAGAGGAGTCTGCTTCTCGATGGCTGGTGAGATCGGATTGCTCTGAAACCAGAGAAAGGAGTCTGTTTCTCGATGGCTGGTGAGATCGGATCGCTCTGAAACCAGAGAGAGGAGTCTGCTTCTCAATCGCTGGTGGGATCAGATCGCTCTGATACGAGAGAGGAGTCTGCTTCTCGATCGCTGGTGGGATCGGATCGCTCTGATACCAGAGAGACGAGTCTGCTTATCGATCGCTGGTGGGATCCTATCGCTCTGATACCAGAGAGGGGAGTCTGCTTCTCGATGGCTGGTGAGATCGGATCACTCTGATACCAGAGAGGTGAGTCTGCTTCTCGATCGCTGCTGGGATCAGATCGCTCTGATACGAGAGAGAGGAGTCTGCTTCTCGATCGCTGGTGGGATCGGATCATTCTGCTACCAGAGAGGGGAGTCTGCTTCTCGATCGCTGGTGAGATCGGATTGTTCTGCTGCCAGAGAGAGGAGTCTGCTTCTCGATCGCTGGTGGGATCGGATCGCTCTGATACCAGAGAGGGGAGTCTGCTTCTCGATCGCTGGTGGGATCGGATCGTTCTGATACCAGAGAGTGGAGTCTGCTTCTCGATCGCTGGTGGGATCGGATCGCTCTGATACCAGAGAGTGGAGTCTGCTTCTCGATCGCTGGTGGGATCGGATCGCTCTGATACCAGAGAGGTGAGTCTGCTTCTCGATCGCTGGTGTGATAGGATCGCTCTGATACCAGAGGGAGGAGTCTGCTTCTCGATTGCTGTTGGGATCAGATCGCTCAGATACCAGAGAGAGGAGTCTGCTTCTCGATAGCTTGTGGGTTCGGATCACTCTGATACAGGAGAAAGGAGTCTGCTTCTCGATCGCTGGTGAGATCAGATCGTACTGCCACCAGAGAGGGGAGTCTGCTTCTAGATCGCTGGTGAGATCGGATCGTTCTGCTACCAGAGAGGGGAGTCTGCTTCTAGATCGTTGGTGAGATCAGATCTTTCTGCTACCAGAGAGGGGAGTCTGCTTCTCGATCGCTGGTGGGATCGGATCGCTCTGATACCAGAGAGTGGAGTCTGCTTCTCGATCGCTTGTGGGATCGGATCGCTCTGATACCAGAGAGGTGGGTCTGCTTCTCGATCGCTGGTGAGATAGGATTGTTCAGATACCAGAGAGAGGAGTCTGCTACTCGATCGCTGGTGGGATTGGATCGCTCTGATACCAGAGAGTGGAGTCTTCTTCTCGATCGCTGGTGGGATCGGATCACTCTGATGCCAGAGAGAGGAATCTGCATCTCTATCGCTGGTGGGATCGGATCACTCTGATGCCAGAGAGAGGAGTCAGCTTCTCGGTCGCTGATGGGATCGGATCGTTCCGCTACGAGAGAGAGGAGTCTGCATCTCGATCGCTGATGGGATCGGATCTCTCTGATACCAGAGAGGTGAGTCTGCTTCTCGATCGCTGGTGGGATTGGATCTCTCTGATACCAGAGAGTTGAGTCTGCTTCTCGATCGCTGGTGGGATCGGATCGCTCTGATGCCAGAGAGAGGAGTCTGCTTCTCGATCGCTGGTGGGATCGGATCTCTCTGATACCAGAGAGTGGATTCTGCTTCTCGATCGCTTGTGGGATCGGATCTCTCTGATACCAGAGAGAGGAGTCTGCTTCTCGAACGCTGGTGGGATCGGATCGCTCTGATACCAGAGAGGTGAGTCTGCTTCTCGATCGCTGGTGAGATCGGATCTCTCTGATGCCAGAGAGAGGAGTCTGCTTCTCGATCGCTTGTGGGATCGGATCTCTCTGATACCAGAGAGAGGAGTCTGCTTCTCGAACGCTGGTGGGATCGGATCGCTCTGATACCAGAGAGGTGAGTCTGCTTCTCGATCGCTGGTGAGATCGGATCTCTCTGATGCCAGAGAGAGGAGTCTTCTTCTCGATCGCTGATGGGATTGAATCTCTCTGATACCAGAGAGTTGAGTCTGCTTCTCGATCGCTGGTGGGATCGGATCGCTCTGATACCAGAGAGGGGAGTCTGCTTCTAGATCGCTGGTGAGATCGGATCGTTCTGCAGCCAGAGAGAGGAGTCTGCTTCTCGATTGCTGGTGGGATCGGATCGCTCTGATACCAGAGAGAGGAGTCTGCTTCTCGATCGCTGGTGGGATCGGATCGCTCTGATACCAGAGAGAGGAGTCTGCTTCTCGATCGCTGGTGGGATCGGATCGCTCTGATAGCAGAGAGGGGAGTCTGCTTCTAGATCGCTGGTGAGATCGGATCGTTCAGCTACCAGAGAGGGGAGTCTGCTTCTCGATCGCTTGTGAGATCGGATCGTTCTGCTGCCAGAGAGAGGAGTCTGCTTCTCGATTGCTGGTGGGATCGGATCGCTCTGATACCAGAGAGGTGAGTCTGCTTCTCTATCGCTGGTGGGATCGGATCGCTCTGATACCAGAGAGAGGAGTCTGCTTCTCGATCGCTGGTGGGATCGGATCACTCTGATACCAGAGAGGTGAGTCTGCTTCTCGATCGCTGGTGGGATCGGATGGCTCTGATACCAGAGGGAGGAGTCTGCTTCTTGATAGCTGTTGGGATCAGATCGCTCAGATACCAGAGAGAGGAGTCTGCTTCTCGATAGCTTGTGGGTTCGGATCACTCTGATACAGGAGAAAGGACTCTGCTTCTCAATCGCTGGTGAGATCAGATCGTTCTGCCACCAGAGAGGGGAGTCTGCTTCTCGATCGCTGGTGGGATCGGATCGCTCTGATACCAGAGAGGTGGGTCTGCTTCTCGATCGCTGGTGAGATCGGATCACTCTGATGCCAGAGAGAGGAGACTGCTTCTCGGTCGCTGGTGGGATCGGATCTCTCTGATACCAGAGAGGGGAGTCTGCTTCTCGATCGCTGGTGTGATCAAATCGCTCTGATACCAGAGAGGTGAGTCTGCTTCTCGATCGCTGCTGGGATCGGATCTCTCTGATACCAGAGAGGTGAGTCTGCTTCTCGATCGCTGGTGGGATCGGATCGCTCTGATCCCAGAGAGAGGAGTCTGCTTCTCTATCGCTGGTGGGATCGGATCGCTCTGATACCAGAGAGTGGATTCTGCTTCTCGATCGCTTGTGGGATCGGATCTCTCTGATACCAGAGAGTGGAGTCTGCTTCTCGATCGCTGGTGGGATCGGATCGCTCTGATACCAGAGAGGTGAGTCTGCTTCTCGATCGCTGGTGGGATCGGATCGCTCTGATCCCAGAGAGAGGAGTCTGCTTCTCTATCGCTGGTGGGATCGGATCGCTCTGATGCCAGTGAGAGGAGTCTTCTTCTCGGTCGCTGATGGGATCGGATCATTCCGCTACGAGAGAGAGGAGTCTGCTTCTCGATCGCTGGTGGGATCGGGTCATTCTGATACCAGAGAGAGGAGTCTGCTTCTCGATCGCTGGTGGGATTGGATCTCTCTGATACCAGAGAGGTGAGTCTGCTTCTCAATCGCTAGTGGGATCGGATCGCTCTGATACCAGAGAGAGGAGTCTGCTTCTCGATCGCTGGTGGGATCGGATCGCTCTTATACCAGAGAGGTGAGTCTGCTTCTCGATCGCTTGTGGGATCGGATCTCTCTGATACCAGAGAGGTGAGTCTGCTTCTCGATCGCTGGTGGGATCGGATCGTTCTGCTACCAGAGAGAAGAGTCTGCTTCTCGATCGCTGGTGGGATCGGATCGTTCAGATATCAGACAGAGGAGTCTGCTTCTCGATCGCTGGTGGGATCGGATCGTCTGATACCAGAGAGAGGAGTCTGCTTCTCAATCGCTGGTGGGATCAGATCGCTCTGATATGAGAGAGGGGAGTCTGCTTCTCGATCGCTGGTGAGATCAGATCGTTCTGCTACCAGAGAGGGGAGTCTGCTTCTCGATCGCTGGTGAGATCGGATCACTCTGATACCAGAGAGGTGAGTCTGCTTCTCGATCGCTGGTGTGATAGGATCGCTCTGATACCAGAGGGAGGAGTCTGCTTCTCGATCGCTGGTGGGATCGGATCGCTCTGATACCAGAGGGAGGAGTCTGCTTCTTGATTGCTGTTGGGATCAGATCGCTCAGATACCAGAGAGAGGAGTCTGCTTCTCGATAGCTTGTGGGTTCGGATCACTCTGATACAGGAGAAAGGACTCTGCTTCTCGATCGCTGGTGAGATCAGATCGTTCTGCCACCAGAGAGGGGAGTCTGCTTCTAGATCGCTGGTGAGATCGGATCATTCTGCTACCAGAGAGAGGAGTCTGCTTCTCGATCGCTGGTGGGATCGGATCGCTCTGATACCAGAGAGGTGGGTCTGCTTCTCGATCGCTGGTGAGATCGGATCACTCTGATGCCAGAGAGAGGAGACTGCTTCTCGGTCGCTGATGGGATCGGATCGTTCCGCTACGAGAGAGAGGAGTCTGCTTCTCGATCGCTGGTGGGATCGGATCTCTCTGATACCAGAGAGGTGAGTCTGCTTCTCGATCGCTGGTGGGATTGGATCTCTCTGATACCAGAGAGGTGCGTCTGCTTCTCGATCGCTGGTGGGATCGGATCGCTCTGATGCCAGAGAGAGGAGTCTGCTTCTCTATCGCTGGTGGGATCGGATCGCTCTGATACCAGAGAGTGGATTCTGCTTCTCGATCGCTTGTGGGATCGGATCTCTCTGATACCAGAGAGTGGAGTCTGCTTCTCGATCGCTGGTGGGATCGGATCGCTCTGATACCAGAGAGGTGAGTCTGCTTCTCGATCGCTGGTTGGATCGGATCGCTCTGATGCCAGAGAGAGGAGTCTGCTTCTCGATCGCTGTTGGGATCGGATCGCTCTGATACCAGAGAGTGGAGTCTTCTTCTCGGTCGCTGATGGGATCGGATCATTCTGCTACGAGAGAGAGGAGTCTGCTTCTCGATCGCTGGTGGGATCGGGTCATTCTGATACCAGAGAGAGGAGTCTGCTTCTCGATCGCTGGTGGGATTGGATCTCTCTGATACCAGAGAGGTGAGTCTGCTTCTCTGTTGCTGGTGGGATCGGATCGCTCTGATGCCAGAGAGAGGAGTCTGCTTCTCGATCGCTGGTGGGATCGGATCGCTCTGATGCCAGAGAGAGGAGTCTGCTTCTCGATCGCTGGTGGGATCGGATCGCTCTTATACCAGAGAGGTGAGTCTGCTTCTCGATCGCTTGTGGGATCGGATCTCTCTGATACCAGAGAGGTGAGTCTGCTTCTCGATCGCTGGTGGGATTGGATCGCTCTGATACCAGAGAGTGGAGTCTGCTTCTCGATCGCTGGAGGGATCGGATCGCTCTGATACCAGAGAGGTGAGTCTGCTTCTCGATCGCTGGTGGGATCGGATCGCTCTGATGCCAGAGAGAGGAGTCTGCTTCTCGATCGCTGGTGGGATCGGATCGCTCTGATACCAGAGAGAGGAGTCTGCTTCTCGATCGCTGGTGGGATCGGATCTCTCTGATACCAGAGAGGTGAGTCTGCTTCTCGATCGCTGGTGGGATCGGATCGTTCAGATATCAGACAGAGGAGTCTGCTTCTCGATCGCTGGTGGGATCGGATCGTCTGATACCAGAGAGAGGAGTCTGCTTCTCAATCGCTGGTGGGATCAGATCGCTCTGATATGAGAGAGGGGAGTCTGCTTCTCGATCGCTGGTGAGATCAGATCGTTCTGCTACCAGAGAGGGGAGTCTGCTTCTCGATCGCTGGTGAGATCGGATCGCTCTGCTGCCAGAGAGGGTAGTCTGCTTCTCGATCGCTGGTGAGATCGGATCGCTCTGATACCAGAGAGAGGAGTCTGCTTCTCGATCGCTGGTGGGTTCGGATCACTCTGATACCAGAGAGAGGAGTCTGCTTCTCGATCGCTGGTGGGTTCGGACCGCTCTGATACCAGAGAGAAGAGTCTGCTTCTCGATCGCTGGTGGGTTCGGATCGCTCTGATACCAGAGAGAGGAGTCTGCTTCTCGATCGCTGGTGGGATCGGATCGTCTGATACCAGAGAGAGGAGTCTGCTTCTCGATCGCTGGTGGGATCTGATCGTTCTGATACCAGAGAGAGGAGTCTGCTTCACGATCGCTGGTGGGATCGGATGGCTCTGATACCAGAGAGGAGAGTCTGCTTCACGAACGCTGGTGGGATCAGATCGTTCTGATACCAGAGAGAGGAGTCTGCTTCTCGATCGCTGCTGGGATCGGATCGCTCTGATACCAGAGAGACGAGTCTGCTTCACGAACGCTGGTGGGATCGGATCGTTCTGATACCAGAGAGAGGAGTCTGCTTCTCGATCGCTGGTGGGATCGGATCGTTCTGATACCAGAGAGAGGAGTCTGCTTCTCGATTGCTGGTGGGATCGGATCACTCTGATACCAGAGAGAGGAGTCTGCTTCTCGAACGCTGGTGAGATCGGCTCGCTCTGATACCAGAGAGGTGAGTCTGCTTCTCGATTACTGGTGTGATAGGATCGCTCTGATACCAGAGGGAGGAGTCTGCTTCTCGATTGCTGTTGGGATCAGATCGCTCAGATACCAGAGAGAGGAGTCTGCTTCTCGATCGCTGGTGGGTTCGGATCGTTCTGAAACCATAGAGGGGAGTCTGCTTCTCGATCGCTGGTGTGATTGGATCGCTCTGATACCAGAGAGAGGAGTCTGCTTCTCGATCGCTGGTGGGTTCTGATCGTTCTGAAACCAGAGAGGGGAGTCTGCTTCTCGATCGCTGGTGGGTTCGGATCGCTCTGATACCAGAGAGAAGAGTCTGCTTCTCGATCGCTTGTGGGATCAGATCGCTCAGATACCAGAGAGAGGAGTCTGCTTCTCGATCGCTGGTGGGTTCGGATCGTTCTGAAACCAGAGAGAAGAGTCTGCTTCTCTATCGCTGGTGGGATCGGATCGCTCTGATACCAGAGAGGGGAGTCTGCTTCTCGAACGCTGGTGAGATCGGATCTCTCTGATGCCAGAGAGAGGAGTCTGCTTCTCGATCGCTGGTGGGATCGGATCGCTCTGATACCAGAGAGAGGAGTCTGCTTCTCTATCGCTGGTGGGATCGGATCGCTCTGATACCAGAGAGGGGAGTCTGCTTCTCGAACGCTGGTGAGATCGGATCTCTCTGATGCCAGAGAGAGGAGTCTGATTCTCGATCGCTGTTGGAATCCGATCGCTCTGATGCCAGAGAGAGGAGTCTGCTTCTCGATCGCTGGTGTGATAGGATCGCTCTGATACCAGAGGGAGGAGTCTGCTTCTCGATTGCTGTTGGGATCAGATCGCTCAGATACCAGAGAGAGGAGTCTGCTTCTCGATAGCTCGTGGGTTCGGATCTCTCTGATACAGGAGAAAGGAGTCTGTTTCTCGATCGCTGGTGGGATCGGATCGTTCTGCTACCAGAGAGGGGAGTCTGCTTCTCGATCGCTGGTGGGATCTGATCGTTCTGATACCAGAGAGGGGAGTCTGCTTCTCGATCGCTGGTGGTTTCGGATCGCTCTGATACCAGAGAGAGGAGTCTGCTTCTCGATCGCTGGTGGGATCGTATCGCTCTGATACCAGAGAGAGGAGTCTGCTTCTCGATCGCTGGTGGGATCGGATCGCTCTGATACCAGAGAGAGGAGTCTGCTTCTCGATCGCTGGTGGGATCGGATCGTTCTGCTACCAGAGAGAGGAGTCTGCTTCTCGATCGCTGGTGAGATTGTATCGCTCTACAACAGAGAGAGGAGTCTGCTTCTCGATCGCTGGTGGGTTCGGATCGCTCTGATACCAGAGAGAGGAGTCTGCTTCTCGATCGCTGGTGGGATCGTATCACTCTGATACCAGAGAGAGGAGTCTGCTTCTCGATCGCTGGTGGGTTCGGATCGCTCTGATACCAGAGAGAGGAGTCTGCTTCTCGATCGCTGGTGGGATCGGATCGTCTGATACCAGAGAGAGGAGTCTGCTTCTCGATCGCTGGTGGGATCTGATCGTTCTGATACCAGAGAGAGGAGTCTGCTTCACGATCGCTGGTGGGATCGGATGGCTCTGATACCAGAGAGGAGAGTCTGCTTCTCGATCGCTGCTGGGATCGGATCGCTCTGATACCAGAGAGAAGAGTCTGCTTCACGAACGCTGGTGGGATCGGATCGTTCTGATACCAGAGAGAGGAGTCTGCTTCTCGATCGCTGGTGGGATCTGATCGCTCTGATACCAGAGAGAGGAGTCTGCTTCTCGATCGCTGGTGGGATCGGATCGCTCTGATACCAGAGAGGTGAGTCTGCTTCTCGATCGCTGGTGGGATCGGATCGCTCTGATACCAGAGAGAGGAGTCTGCTTCTCGATAGCTGGTGGGATCGGATCGTTCTGATACCAGAGAGAGGAGTCTGCTTCTCGATCGCTGGTGGGATCGGATCGTTCTGATACCAGAGAGAGGAGTCTGCTTCTCGATCGCTGGTGGGATCGGATCGTTCTGATACCAGAGAGAGGAGTCTGCTTCTCGATCGCTGGTTGGATCGGATCGCTCTGATACCAGAGAGAGGAGTCTGCTTCTCGATTGCTGGTGGGATCGGATCGCTCTGATACCAGAGAGGGGAGTCTGCTTCTCTATCGCTGGTGGGATCGGATCGCTCTGATACCCGAGAGAGGAGTCTGCTTCTCGATCGCTGGTGGGATCGGATCACTCTGATACCAGAGAGAGGAGTCTGCTTCTCGAACGCTGGTGAGATCGGATCGCTCTGATACCAGAGAGGTGAGTCTGCTTCTCGATCACTGGTGTGATAGGATCGCTCTGATACCAGAGGGAGGAGTCTGCTTCTCGATTGCTGTTGGGATCGGATAGCTCAGATACCAGAGAGAGGAGTCTGCTTCTCGATCGCTGGTGGGTTCGGATCGTTCTGAAACCAGAGAGAAGAGTCTGCTTCTCGATCGCAGGTGGGTTCGGATCGCTCTGATACCAGAGAGGGGAGTCTGCTTCTCGATCGCTGGTGGGTTCGGATCGTTCTGAAACCAGAGAGGGGAGTCTGCTTCTCGATCGCAGGTGGGTTCGGATCGCTCTGATACCAGAGAGAAGAGTCTGCTTCTCGATCGCTTGTGGGATCAGATCGCTCAGATACCAGAGAGAGGAGTCTGCTTCTCGATCGCTGGTGGGTTCGGATCGTTCTGAAACCAGAGAGGGGAGTCTGCTTCTCGATCGCTGGTGAGATCGGATCTCTCTGATGCCAGAGAGAGGAGTCTGATTCTCGATCGCTGTTGGGATCCGATCGCTCTGATGCCAGAGAGAGGAGTCTGCTTCTCGATCGCTGGTGAGATCGGATCGCTCTGATACCAGAGAGGGGAGTCTGCTTCTCGATTGCTGTTGGGATCAGATCGCTCAGATACCAGAGAGAGGAGTCTGCTTCTCGATAGCTTGTGGGTTCGGATCTCTCTGATACAGGAGAAAGGAGTCTGTTTCTCGATCGCTGGTGGGTTCGGATCGTTCTGCTACCAGAGAGGGGAGTCTGCTTCTCGATCGCTGGTGGGATCTGATCGTTCTGATACCAGAGAGGGGAGTCTGCTTCTCGATCGCTGGTGGGTTCGGATCGCTCTGATACCAGAGAGAGGAGTCTGCTTCTCGATCGCTGGTGGGATCGTATCGCTCTGATACCAGAGAGAGGAGTCTGCTTCTCGATCGCTGGTGTGATTGGATCACTCTGATACCAGAGAGAGGAGTCTGCTTCTCGATCGCTGGTGGGTTTGGATCGCTCTGATACCAGAGAGAAGAGTCTGCTTCTCGATCGCTGGTGGGATCTGATCGTTCTGATACCAGAGAGGGGAGTCTGCTTCTCGATCGCTGGTGGGTTCGGATCACTCTGATACCAGAGAGAGGAGTCTGCTTCTCGATCGCTGGTGGGTTCGGATCACTCTGATACCAGAGAGAGGAGTCTGCTTCTCGATCGCTGGTGGGATCCTATCGCTCTGATACCAGAGAGAGGAGTCTGCTTCTCGATCGCTGGTGGGTTCGGATCACTCTGATACCAGAGAGAGGAGTCTGCTTCTCGATCGCTGGTGGGATCGGATCGCTCTGATACCAGAGAGAAGAGTCTGCTTCACGAACGCTGGTGGGATCGGATCGGTCTGATACCAGAGAGAGGAGTCTGCTTCTCGATCGCTGGTGGGTTCGGATCACTCTGATACCAGAGAGAGGAGTCTGCTTCTCGATCGCTGGTGGGTTCGGATCACTCTGCTACCAGAGAGGGGAGTCTGCTTCTCGATCGCTGGAGGGATCGGATCGTCTGATACCAGAGAGAGGAGTCTGCTTCTCGATTGCTGGTGGGATCGGATCGCTCTGATACCAGAGAGGGGAGTCTGCTTCTCTATCGCTGGTGGGATCGGATCGCTCTGATACCAGAGAGAGGAGTCAGCTTCTCGATCGCTGGTGTGATAGGATCGCTCTGATACCAGAGGGAGGAGTCTGCTTCTCGATCGCTGGTGGGATCAGATCGCTCAGATACCAGAGAGAGGAGTCTGCTTCTCGATCGCTGGTGGGATCGGATCGCTCTGATACCACAGAGAGGAGTCTGCTTCTCGATCGCTGGTGGGATCGGATCGCTCAGATACCAGAGAGAGGAGTCTGATTCTCGATCGCTGTTGGGATCCGATCGCTCTGATGCCAGAGAGAGGAGTCTGCTTCTCGATCGCTGGTGAGATCGGATCGCTCTGATACCAGAGGGAGGAGTCTGCTTCTCGATTGCTGTTGGGATCAGATCGCTCAGATACCAGAGAGAGGAGTCTGCTTCTCGATAGCTCGTGGGTTCGGATCGTACTGCTACCAGAGAGGGGAGTCTGCTTCTCGATCGCTGGTGGGATCTGATCGTTCTGATACCAGAGAGGGGAGTCTGCTTCTCGATCGCTGGTGGGTTCGGATCGCTCTGATACCAGAGAGAGGAGTCTGCTTCTCGATCGCTGGTGGGATCGTATCGCTCTGATACCAGAGAGAGGAGTCTGCTGCTCGATCGCTGGTGGGATCGGATCACTCTGATACCAGAGAGAGGAGTCTGCTTCTCGATCGCTGGTGGGTTCGGATCGCTCTGATACCAGAGAGAAGAGTCTGCTTCTCGATCGCTGGTGGGATCTGATCGTACTGATACCAGAGAGGGGAGTCTGCTTCTCGATCGCTGGTGGGTTCGGATCGCTCTGATACCAGAGAGGGGAGTCTGCTTCTCGATCGCCGGAGGGATCGGATCGCTCTGATACCAGAGAGGGGAGTCTGCTTCTCGATCGCTGGTGTGATAGGATCGCTCTGATACCAGAGGGAGGAGTCTGCTTCTCGATCGCTGGTGGGATCGGATTGCTCTGATACCAGAGAGAGGAGTCTGCTTCTCGATCGCTGGTGGGTTCGGATCACTCTGATACCAGAGAGAGGAGTCTGCTTCTCGATCGCTGGTGGGATCGGATCGCTCTGATACCAGAGAGGGGAGTCTGCTTCTCAATCGCTGGTGGGATCGGATCGCTCTGATACCAGAGAGAGGAGTCTGCTTCTCGATCGCTGGTGGGATCGGATCGCTCTGATACCAGAGAGAGGAGTCTGCTTCTCGATCGCTGGTTGGATCTGATCGCTCTGATACCAGAGAGAGGAGTCTGCTTCTCGATCGCTGGTGGGTTCGGATCACTCTGGTACCAGAGAGAGGAGTCTGCTTCTCGAACGCTGGTGAGATCGGATCGCTCTGAAACCAGAGAGGGGAGTCTGCTTCACGATCGCTGGTGGGATCGGATCACTCTGATACCAGAGAGAGGAGTCTGCTTCTCGATCGCTGGTGGGATCGGATCACTCTGATACCAGAGAGAGGAGTCTGCTTCTCGATCGCTGGTGGGATCGGATCGCTCTGATACCAGAGAGAGGAGTCTGCTTCTCGATCGCTGGTGGGTTCGGATCACTCTGATACCAGAGAGAGGAGTCTGCTTCTCGAACACTGGTGAGATCGGATCGCTCTGATACCAGAGAGGGGAGTCTGCTTCTCGATCGCTGATGGGATCGGATCGCTCTGATACAAGAGAGAGGAGTCTGCTTCTCGATCGCTGGTGGGATCGGATCGTTCAGATACCAGAGAGAGGAGTCTGCTTCTCGATCGCTGGTGGGATCGGATCACTCTGATACAAGAGAGACGAGTCTGCTTCTCGATCGCTGGTGGGATCGGATCGCTCTGATACCAGAGAGAGGAGTCTGCTTCTCGATCGCTGGTGGGTTCGGATCACTCTGATACCAGAGAGAGGAGTCTGCTTCTCGAACACTGGTGAGATCGGATCGCTCTGATACCAGAGAGGGGAGTCTGCTTCTCGATCGCTGATGGGATCGGATCGCTCTGATACCAGAGAGAGGAGTCTGCTTCTCGGTCGCTGGTGTGATTGGATCACTCTGATACCAGAGAGAGGAGTCTGCTTCTCGATCACTGGTGTGATCGGATCGTCCTGATACCAGAGAGAGGAGTCTGCTTCTCGATCGCTGCTGTGATCGGATCGCTCTGATACCAGAGAGAGGAGTCTGCTTCTCGATCGCTGTTGGGATCTGATCGCTCTGATACCAGAGAGAGGAGTCTGCTTCTCGATCGCTGGTGAGATCGGATCTCTCTGATACCAGAGAGAGGAGTCTGCTTCTCGATCGCTGGTGTGATCAGATCGCTCTGATACCAGAGAGAGGGGTCTGCTTCTCGATCGCTGGTGGGATCGGATCGCTCTGATACCAGAGAGAGGAGTCTGCTTCTCGATCGCTGGTGGAATCGTATCGCTCTGATACCAGAGGGAGGAGTCTGCTTCTCGATTGCTGGTGGGTTCGGATCACTCTGATACCAGAGGGAGGAGTCTGCTTCTCGATCGCTGTTGGGTTCGGATCACTCTGATACCAGAGAGAGGAGTCTGCTTCTCGATCGCTGGTGGGATCGGATCACTCTGATACCAGAGAGAGGAGTCTGCTTCTCGATCGCTGGTGGGATCTGATCGTTCTGATACCAGAGAGAGGAGTCTGCTTCTCGATCGCTGGTGTGTTCGGATCGCTCTGATACCAGAGAGAGGAGTCTGCTTCTCGATCGCTGGTGGGATCGGATCGCTCTGATACCAGAGGGAGGAGTCTGCTTCTCGATCGCTGGTGGGATCTGATCGTTCTGATACCAGAGAGAGGAGTCTGATTCTCGATTGCTGTTGGGATCAGATCGCTCAGATACCAGAGAGAGGAGTCTGCTTCTCAATAGCTCGTGGGTTCGGATCACTCTGATGCAGGAGAAAGGAGTCTGCTTCTCGATCGCTGGTGGGATCGGATCGTTCTGCTACCATGGAGGGGAGTCTGCTTCTCGATCGCTGGTGGGTTCGGATCGCTCTGATATCAGAGAGGTGAGTCTGCTTCTCGATCGCTGGTTGGATCTGATCACTCTGATACCAGAGAGAGGAGTCTGCTTCTCGAACGCTGGTGAGATCGGATCGCTCTGATACCTGAGAGAGGAGTCTGCTTCTCGATCGCTGGTTGGATCTGATCGCTCTGATACCAGAGAGAGGAGTCTGCTTCTCGATTGCTGGTGGGATCGGATCGCTCTGATACCAGAGAGAGGAGTCTGCTTCTCAATCGCTGGTGGGATCGGATCGCTCTGATACCAGAGAGAGGAGTCTGCTTCTCGATCGCTGGTGGGATCTGATCGCTCTGATACCAGAGGGAGGAGTCTGCTTCTCGATCGCTGGTGGGATCGGATCGCTCTGATACCAGAGAGGTGAGTCTGCTTCTCGATCGCTGGTGGGATCGGATCTCTCTGATACCATAGAGGTGAGTCTGCTTCTCGAACACTGGTGAGATCGGATCGCTCTGATACCAGAGAGGGGAGTCTGCTTTTCGATCGCTGATGGGATCGGATCGTTCAGATACCAGAGAGAGGAGTCTGCTTCTCGATCGCTGGTTGGATCTGATCGCTCTGATACCAGAGAGAGGAGTCTGCTTCTCGGTCGCTGGTGTGATTGGATCACTCTGATACCAGAGAGAGGAGTCTGCTTCTCGATCGCTGGTGTGATCGGATCGTCCTGATACCAGAGAGAGGAGTCTGCTTCTCGATCGCTGCTGTGATCGGATCGCTCTGATACCAGAGAGAGGAGTCTGCTTCTCGATCGCTGGTGGGATCTGATCGCTCTGATACCAGAGAGAGGAGTCTGCTTCTCGATCGCTGGTGGGATCGGATCTCTCTGATACCAGAGTGAGGAGTCTGCTTCTCGATCGCTGGTGTGATCAAATCGCTCTGATACCAGAGAGAGGAGTCTGCTTCTCGATCGCTGGTGGGATCGGATCTCTCTGATACCAGAGTGAGGAGTCTGCTTCTCGATCGCTGGTGTGATCAGATCGCTCTGATACCAGAGAGAGGAGTCTGCTTCTCGATCGCTGGTGGGATCGGATCGCTCTGATACCAGAGAGAGGAGTCTGCTTCTCGATCGCTGGTGTGATCGGATCGCTCTGTTACCAGAGAGAGGAGTCTGCTTCTCGATCGCTGGTGGGTTCGGATCGCTCTGATACCAGAGAGTGGAGTCTGCTTCTCGATCGCTGGTGGGATCGGATCGCTCTGATACCAGAGAGAGGAGTCTGCTTCTCGATCGCTCGTGGGATTGGATCGCTCTGATACCAGAGAGAGGAGTCTGCTTCTCGATCGCTGGTGGGATCTGATCGTTCTGATACCAGAGAGAGGAGTCTGCTTCTCGATCGCTGGTGGGTTCGGATCGCTCTGATACCAGAGAGAGGAGTCTGCTTCTCGATCGCTGGTGAGATCGGATCGCTCTGACACCAGAGAGAGGAGTCTGCTTCTCGATCGCTGGTGGGATCGGCTCCGTCGGATACCAGAGAGAGGAGTCTGCTTCTCGATCGCTGGTGGGATCGGCTCCGTCGGATACCAGAGAGAGGAGTCTGCTTCTTGATCGCTGGTGGGATCGGATCGTTCTGATAACAGAGAGAGGAGTCTGTTTCTCGATCTCTGGTTGGAACGGATCACTCTGATACCAGAGAGGAGAGTCTGTTTCTCGATCGCTGGTGGGTTCGGATCGCTCTGATACCAGAGAGAGGAGTCTGCTTCTCGATCGCTGGTGGGATCGGATCTCTCTGATACCAGAGAGAGGAGTCTGCTTCTCGATCGCTGGTGGGATCTGATCGTTCTGATACCAGAGAGAGGAGTCTGCTTCTCGATCGCTGGTTGGATCGGATCGCTCTGATACCAGAGGGAGGAGTCTGCTTCTCGATCGCTGGTGGGATCGGATCGCTCTGATACCTGAGAGAGGAGTCTGCTTCTCGATCGCTGGTTGGATCTGATCGCTCTGATACCAGAGAGAGGAGTCTGCTTCTCGATTGCTGGTGGGATCGTATCGCTCTGATACCAGAGAGGGGAGCCTGCTTCTCGATCGCTGGTGGGATCGGATCGCTCTGATACCAGAGAGAGGAGTCTGCTTCTCGATCGCTGGTGGGTTCGGATCACTCTGATACCAGAGAGAGGAGTCTGCTTCTCGATCGCTCGTGGGATCGGATCGCTCTGATACCAGAGAGAGGAGTCTGCTTCTCGATCGCTGGTTGGATCTGATCGCTCTGATACCAGAGAGAGGAGTCTGCTTCTCGATCGCTGGTGGGTTCGGATCACTCTGATACCAGAGAGAGGAGTCTGCTTCTCAAACGCTGGTGAGATCGGATCGCTCTGATACCAGAGAGGGGAGTCTGCTTCTCGATCGCTGGTGGGATCGGATCGCTCTGACACCAGAGAGAGGAGTCTGCTTCTCGATCGCTGGTGGGTTCGGATCACTCTGATACCAGAGAGAGGAGTCTGCTTCTCGAACACTGGTGAGATCGGATCGCTCTGATACCAGAGAGGGGAGTCTGCTTCTCGATCGCTGATGGGATCGGATCGTTCAGATACCAGAGAGAGGAGTCTGCTTCTCGATCGCTGGTTGGATCTGATCGCTCTGATACCAGAGAGAGGAGTCTGCTTCTCGATCGCTGCTGTGATCGGATCGCTCTGATACCAGAGAGAGGAGTCTGCTTCTCGATCGCTGGTGGGATCTGATCGCTCTGATACCAGAGAGAGGAGTCTGCTTCTCGATCGCTGGTGAGATCGGATCTCTCTGATACCAGAGAGAGAAGTCTGCTTCTCGATCGCTGGTGTGATCAGATCGCTCTGATACCAGAGAGAGGAGTCTGCTTCTCGATCGCTGGTGGGATCCTATCGCTCTGATACCAGAGAGAGGAGTCTGCTTCTCGATCTCTGGTGGGATCGGATCGCTCTGATACCAGAGAGAGCAGTCTGCTTCTCGATCGCTGGTGGGATCGGATCGCTCTGATACCAGAGAGAGGAGTCTGCTTCTCGATCGCTGGTGGGATCGGATCGCTCTGTTACCAGAGAGAGGAGTCTACTTCTCGATCGCTGGTGAGATCGGATCGCTCTGATACCAGAGAGAGGTGTCTGCTTCTCGATCGCTGTTGGGATCGGATCGTTCTGCTACCAGAGAGAGGAGTCTGCTTCTCGATCGCTGGTGGGATCGGCTCCGTCGGATACCAGAGAGAGGAGTCTGCTTCTCGATCGCTGGTGGGATCGGCTCCGTCGGATACCAGAGAGAGGAGTCTGCTTCTCGATCGCTGGTGGGATCGGATCGCTCTGATACCAGAGAGAAGAGTCTGCTTCACGAACGCTGGTGGGATCGGATCGGTCTGATACCAGAGAGAGGAGTCTGCTTCTCGATCGCTGGTGGGTTCGGATCACTCTGATACCAGAGAGAGGAGTCTGCTTCTCGATCGCTGGTGGGTTCGGATCACTCTGCTACCAGAGAGGGGAGTCTGCTTCTCGATCGCTGGAGGGATCGGATCGTCTGATACCAGAGAGAGGAGTCTGCTTCTCGATTGCTGGTGGGATCGGATCGCTCTGATACCAGAGAGGGGAGTCTGCTTCTCTATCGCTGGTGGGATCGGATCGCTCTGATACCAGAGAGAGGAGTCAGCTTCTCGATCGCTGGTGTGATAGGATCGCTCTGATACCAGAGGGAGGAGTCTGCTTCTCGATCGCTGGTGGGATCAGATCGCTCAGATACCAGAGAGAGGAGTCTGCTTCTCGATCGCTGGTGGGATCGGATCGCTCTGATACCACAGAGAGGAGTCTGCTTCTCGATCGCTGGTGGGATCGGATCGCTCAGATACCAGAGAGAGGAGTCTGATTCTCGATCGCTGTTGGGATCCGATCGCTCTGATGCCAGAGAGAGGAGTCTGCTTCTCGATCGCTGGTGAGATCGGATCGCTCTGATACCAGAGGGAGGAGTCTGCTTCTCGATTGCTGTTGGGATCAGATCGCTCAGATACCAGAGAGAGGAGTCTGCTTCTCGATAGCTCGTGGGTTCGGATCGTACTGCTACCAGAGAGGGGAGTCTGCTTCTCGATCGCTGGTGGGATCTGATCGTTCTGATACCAGAGAGGGGAGTCTGCTTCTCGATCGCTGGTGGGTTCGGATCGCTCTGATACCAGAGAGAGGAGTCTGCTTCTCGATCGCTGGTGGGATCGTATCGCTCTGATACCAGAGAGAGGAGTCTGCTGCTCGATCGCTGGTGGGATCGGATCACTCTGATACCAGAGAGAGGAGTCTGCTTCTCGATCGCTGGTGGGTTCGGATCGCTCTGATACCAGAGAGAAGAGTCTGCTTCTCGATCGCTGGTGGGATCTGATCGTACTGATACCAGAGAGGGGAGTCTGCTTCTCGATCGCTGGTGGGTTCGGATCGCTCTGATACCAGAGAGGGGAGTCTGCTTCTCGATCGCCGGAGGGATCGGATCGCTCTGATACCAGAGAGGGGAGTCTGCTTCTCGATCGCTGGTGTGATAGGATCGCTCTGATACCAGAGGGAGGAGTCTGCTTCTCGATCGCTGGTGGGATCGGATTGCTCTGATACCAGAGAGAGGAGTCTGCTTCTCGATCGCTGGTGGGTTCGGATCACTCTGATACCAGAGAGAGGAGTCTGCTTCTCGATCGCTGGTGGGATCGGATCGCTCTGATACCAGAGAGGGGAGTCTGCTTCTCAATCGCTGGTGGGATCGGATCGCTCTGATACCAGAGAGAGGAGTCTGCTTCTCGATCGCTGGTGGGATCGGATCGCTCTGATACCAGAGAGAGGAGTCTGCTTCTCGATCGCTGGTTGGATCTGATCGCTCTGATACCAGAGAGAGGAGTCTGCTTCTCGATCGCTGGTGGGTTCGGATCACTCTGGTACCAGAGAGAGGAGTCTGCTTCTCGAACGCTGGTGAGATCGGATCGCTCTGAAACCAGAGAGGGGAGTCTGCTTCACGATCGCTGGTGGGATCGGATCACTCTGATACCAGAGAGAGGAGTCTGCTTCTCGATCGCTGGTGGGATCGGATCACTCTGATACCAGAGAGAGGAGTCTGCTTCTCGATCGCTGGTGGGATCGGATCGCTCTGATACCAGAGAGAGGAGTCTGCTTCTCGATCGCTGGTGGGTTCGGATCACTCTGATACCAGAGAGAGGAGTCTGCTTCTCGAACACTGGTGAGATCGGATCGCTCTGATACCAGAGAGGGGAGTCTGCTTCTCGATCGCTGATGGGATCGGATCGCTCTGATACAAGAGAGAGGAGTCTGCTTCTCGATCGCTGGTGGGATCGGATCGTTCAGATACCAGAGAGAGGAGTCTGCTTCTCGATCGCTGGTGGGATCGGATCACTCTGATACAAGAGAGACGAGTCTGCTTCTCGATCGCTGGTGGGATCGGATCGCTCTGATACCAGAGAGAGGAGTCTGCTTCTCGATCGCTGGTGGGTTCGGATCACTCTGATACCAGAGAGAGGAGTCTGCTTCTCGAACACTGGTGAGATCGGATCGCTCTGATACCAGAGAGGGGAGTCTGCTTCTCGATCGCTGATGGGATCGGATCGTTCAGATACCAGAGAGAGGAGTCTGCTTCTCGATCGCTGGTTGGATCTGATCGCTCTGATACCAGAGAGAGGAGTCTGCTTCTCGGTCGCTGGTGTGATTGGATCACTCTGATACCAGAGAGAGGAGTCTGCTTCTCGATCACTGGTGTGATCGGATCGTCCTGATACCAGAGAGAGGAGTCTGCTTCTCGATCGCTGCTGTGATCGGATCGCTCTGATACCAGAGAGAGGAGTCTGCTTCTCGATCGCTGTTGGGATCTGATCGCTCTGATACCAGAGAGAGGAGTCTGCTTCTCGATCGCTGGTGAGATCGGATCTCTCTGATACCAGAGAGAGGAGTCTGCTTCTCGATCGCTGGTGTGATCAGATCGCTCTGATACCAGAGAGAGGGGTCTGCTTCTCGATCGCTGGTGGGATCGGATCGCTCTGATACCAGAGAGAGGAGTCTGCTTCTCGATCGCTGGTGGAATCGTATCGCTCTGATACCAGAGGGAGGAGTCTGCTTCTCGATTGCTGGTGGGTTCGGATCACTCTGATACCAGAGGGAGGAGTCTGCTTCTCGATCGCTGTTGGGTTCGGATCACTCTGATACCAGAGAGAGGAGTCTGCTTCTCGATCGCTGGTGGGATCGGATCACTCTGATACCAGAGAGAGGAGTCTGCTTCTCGATCGCTGGTGGGATCTGATCGTTCTGATACCAGAGAGAGGAGTCTGCTTCTCGATCGCTGGTGTGTTCGGATCGCTCTGATACCAGAGAGAGGAGTCTGCTTCTCGATCGCTGGTGGGATCGGATCGCTCTGATACCAGAGGGAGGAGTCTGCTTCTCGATCGCTGGTGGGATCTGATCGTTCTGATACCAGAGAGAGGAGTCTGATTCTCGATTGCTGTTGGGATCAGATCGCTCAGATACCAGAGAGAGGAGTCTGCTTCTCAATAGCTCGTGGGTTCGGATCACTCTGATGCAGGAGAAAGGAGTCTGCTTCTCGATCGCTGGTGGGATCGGATCGTTCTGCTACCATGGAGGGGAGTCTGCTTCTCGATCGCTGGTGGGTTCGGATCGCTCTGATATCAGAGAGGTGAGTCTGCTTCTCGATCGCTGGTTGGATCTGATCACTCTGATACCAGAGAGAGGAGTCTGCTTCTCGAACGCTGGTGAGATCGGATCGCTCTGATACCTGAGAGAGGAGTCTGCTTCTCGATCGCTGGTTGGATCTGATCGCTCTGATACCAGAGAGAGGAGTCTGCTTCTCGATTGCTGGTGGGATCGGATCGCTCTGATACCAGAGAGAGGAGTCTGCTTCTCAATCGCTGGTGGGATCGGATCGCTCTGATACCAGAGAGAGGAGTCTGCTTCTCGATCGCTGGTGGGATCTGATCGCTCTGATACCAGAGGGAGGAGTCTGCTTCTCGATCGCTGGTGGGATCGGATCGCTCTGATACCAGAGAGGTGAGTCTGCTTCTCGATCGCTGGTGGGATCGGATCTCTCTGATACCATAGAGGTGAGTCTGCTTCTCGAACACTGGTGAGATCGGATCGCTCTGATACCAGAGAGGGGAGTCTGCTTTTCGATCGCTGATGGGATCGGATCGTTCAGATACCAGAGAGAGGAGTCTGCTTCTCGATCGCTGGTTGGATCTGATCGCTCTGATACCAGAGAGAGGAGTCTGCTTCTCGGTCGCTGGTGTGATTGGATCACTCTGATACCAGAGAGAGGAGTCTGCTTCTCGATCGCTGGTGTGATCGGATCGTCCTGATACCAGAGAGAGGAGTCTGCTTCTCGATCGCTGCTGTGATCGGATCGCTCTGATACCAGAGAGAGGAGTCTGCTTCTCGATCGCTGGTGGGATCTGATCGCTCTGATACCAGAGAGAGGAGTCTGCTTCTCGATCGCTGGTGGGATCGGATCTCTCTGATACCAGAGTGAGGAGTCTGCTTCTCGATCGCTGGTGTGATCAAATCGCTCTGATACCAGAGAGAGGAGTCTGCTTCTCGATCGCTGGTGGGATCGGATCTCTCTGATACCAGAGTGAGGAGTCTGCTTCTCGATCGCTGGTGTGATCAGATCGCTCTGATACCAGAGAGAGGAGTCTGCTTCTCGATCGCTGGTGGGATCGGATCGCTCTGATACCAGAGAGAGGAGTCTGCTTCTCGATCGCTGGTGTGATCGGATCGCTCTGTTACCAGAGAGAGGAGTCTGCTTCTCGATCGCTGGTGGGTTCGGATCGCTCTGATACCAGAGAGTGGAGTCTGCTTCTCGATCGCTGGTGGGATCGGATCGCTCTGATACCAGAGAGAGGAGTCTGCTTCTCGATCGCTCGTGGGATTGGATCGCTCTGATACCAGAGAGAGGAGTCTGCTTCTCGATCGCTGGTGGGATCTGATCGTTCTGATACCAGAGAGAGGAGTCTGCTTCTCGATCGCTGGTGGGTTCGGATCGCTCTGATACCAGAGAGAGGAGTCTGCTTCTCGATCGCTGGTGAGATCGGATCGCTCTGACACCAGAGAGAGGAGTCTGCTTCTCGATCGCTGGTGGGATCGGCTCCGTCGGATACCAGAGAGAGGAGTCTGCTTCTCGATCGCTGGTGGGATCGGCTCCGTCGGATACCAGAGAGAGGAGTCTGCTTCTTGATCGCTGGTGGGATCGGATCGTTCTGATAACAGAGAGAGGAGTCTGTTTCTCGATCTCTGGTTGGAACGGATCACTCTGATACCAGAGAGGAGAGTCTGTTTCTCGATCGCTGGTGGGTTCGGATCGCTCTGATACCAGAGAGAGGAGTCTGCTTCTCGATCGCTGGTGGGATCGGATCTCTCTGATACCAGAGAGAGGAGTCTGCTTCTCGATCGCTGGTGGGATCTGATCGTTCTGATACCAGAGAGAGGAGTCTGCTTCTCGATCGCTGGTTGGATCGGATCGCTCTGATACCAGAGGGAGGAGTCTGCTTCTCGATCGCTGGTGGGATCGGATCGCTCTGATACCTGAGAGAGGAGTCTGCTTCTCGATCGCTGGTTGGATCTGATCGCTCTGATACCAGAGAGAGGAGTCTGCTTCTCGATTGCTGGTGGGATCGTATCGCTCTGATACCAGAGAGGGGAGCCTGCTTCTCGATCGCTGGTGGGATCGGATCGCTCTGATACCAGAGAGAGGAGTCTGCTTCTCGATCGCTGGTGGGTTCGGATCACTCTGATACCAGAGAGAGGAGTCTGCTTCTCGATCGCTCGTGGGATCGGATCGCTCTGATACCAGAGAGAGGAGTCTGCTTCTCGATCGCTGGTTGGATCTGATCGCTCTGATACCAGAGAGAGGAGTCTGCTTCTCGATCGCTGGTGGGTTCGGATCACTCTGATACCAGAGAGAGGAGTCTGCTTCTCAAACGCTGGTGAGATCGGATCGCTCTGATACCAGAGAGGGGAGTCTGCTTCTCGATCGCTGGTGGGATCGGATCGCTCTGACACCAGAGAGAGGAGTCTGCTTCTCGATCGCTGGTGGGTTCGGATCACTCTGATACCAGAGAGAGGAGTCTGCTTCTCGAACACTGGTGAGATCGGATCGCTCTGATACCAGAGAGGGGAGTCTGCTTCTCGATCGCTGATGGGATCGGATCGTTCAGATACCAGAGAGAGGAGTCTGCTTCTCGATCGCTGGTTGGATCTGATCGCTCTGATACCAGAGAGAGGAGTCTGCTTCTCGATCGCTGCTGTGATCGGATCGCTCTGATACCAGAGAGAGGAGTCTGCTTCTCGATCGCTGGTGGGATCTGATCGCTCTGATACCAGAGAGAGGAGTCTGCTTCTCGATCGCTGGTGAGATCGGATCTCTCTGATACCAGAGAGAGAAGTCTGCTTCTCGATCGCTGGTGTGATCAGATCGCTCTGATACCAGAGAGAGGAGTCTGCTTCTCGATCGCTGGTGGGATCCTATCGCTCTGATACCAGAGAGAGGAGTCTGCTTCTCGATCTCTGGTGGGATCGGATCGCTCTGATACCAGAGAGAGCAGTCTGCTTCTCGATCGCTGGTGGGATCGGATCGCTCTGATACCAGAGAGAGGAGTCTGCTTCTCGATCGCTGGTGGGATCGGATCGCTCTGTTACCAGAGAGAGGAGTCTACTTCTCGATCGCTGGTGAGATCGGATCGTTCTGCTACCAGAGAGAGGAGTCTGCTTCTCGATCGCTGGTGGGATCGGCTCCGTCGGATACCAGAGAGAGGAGTCTGCTTCTCGATCGCTGGTGGGATCGGCTCCGTCGGATACCAGAGAGAGGAGTCTGCTTCTCGATCGCTGGTGGGATCGGATCGTTCTGCTACCAGAGAGAGGAGTCTGCTTCTCGATCGCTGGTGGGATCGGCTCCGTCGGATACCAGAGAGAGGAGTCTGCTTCTCGATCGCTGGTGGGATCGGCTCCGTCGGATACCAGAGAGAGGAGTCTGCTTCTCGATCGCTGGTGGGATCGGATCGTTCTGATAACAGAGAGAGGAGTCTGTTTCTCGATCGCTGGTGAGATCGGATCGCTCTGATACCAGAGAGAGGTGTCTGCTTCTCGATCGCTGTTGGGATCGGATCGTTCTGCTACCAGAGAGAGGAGTCTGCTTCTCGATCGCTGGTGGGATCGGCTCCGTCGGATACCAGAGAGAGGAGTCTGCTTCTCGATCGCTGGTGGGATCGGCTCCGTCGGATACCAGAGAGAGGAGTCTGCTTCTCGATCGCTGGTGGGATCGGATCGGTCTGATACCAGAGAGAGGAGTCTGCTTCTCGATCGCTGGTGAGATCGGATCGCTCTGATACCAGAGAGAGGTGTCTGCTTCTCGATCGCTGTTGGGATCGGATCGTTCTGCTACCAGAGAGAGGAGTCTGCTTCTCGATCGCTGGTGGGATCGGCTCCGTCGGATACCAGAGAGAGGAGTCTGCTTCTCGATCGCTGGTGGGATCGGCTCCGTCGGATACCAGAGAGAGGAGTCTGCTTCTCGATCGCTGGTGGGATCGGATCGTTCTGATAACAGAGAGAGGAGTCTGTTTCTCGATCTCTGGTTGGAACGGATCACTCTGATACCAGAGAGGAGAGTCTGTTTCTCGATCGCTGGTGGGATCGGATCGCTCTGATACCAGAGAGAGGAGTCTGCTTCTCGACTGCTGGTGAGATCAATTCGCTCTGAAACCAGAGAGGCGAGACAGCTTCTTGATCGCTGGTGGGATCGGATCGCTCTGAGGCCAGAGAGAGGAGTCTGCTTCTCGATCGCTGTTGTGATCGG
Organism: Hypanus sabinus; assembly: GCF_030144855.1. Classification (NCBI taxonomy): domain Eukaryota; kingdom Metazoa; phylum Chordata; class Chondrichthyes; order Myliobatiformes; family Dasyatidae; genus Hypanus; species Hypanus sabinus. The sequence continues at coordinate 373,737 of NW_026781257.1, read as the reverse complement.
ATCGTTGTGATACCAGAGAGGGGAGTGATCTTCTCGATCGCTGGTGGGACCGGATCATTCTGATCCCAGACAGCGAGTCCGCTGCTTTGTGTCGGGAGGGGGATTTGTGGGTTGATTGTGCTGGTTCTGTTTTTGTTGACTTCTTTGTGTGGGGCAGTGGATTGTGCTCTCTTTCTTTTCTTCCTTGGCTTCGTGGAAATCCGGAGAAGAGGAATTTCTGAATTGTAGACTTGATAAAAAAATGAACCCTTGAACCTTTGAAAACTGCTCATATTTCCTTTAAATAAGGCAATACCAAGATGTCTGTTTTATAGGCAGATTGGTGTTCTGTATTCATATCCACCAGAATCACATTATAATATTCAAATCAGAATCAGGTTGTTTATCACTGCTTTATTTAACTTGACATTTGTTGTTTTGGTGCCTGTGTAAAGTCATAAAATTACTATTATTTGCAAAATAAACAAATAATTTGAGAAGAAGAATATGAGGTTGTGTTCATGGTTCATGGACCATTTATGTGTTAGTGAAAAAGCTGTCCCTAATAAAAACCTGGGAACAGAATTAGGCTTCTTGGCCATTGAGTCTGCTTTGCCATTCCAACATGGCGGATTTATTATCCCTCTCAGCCCCAGTCTCCTTCCTTCTACCCAAAACATTTGATACCCTAACTATTTACAAGCCCATCAAAGTCTGCTTTAAATATTCTCAGCAATTTGGGCTCCACAGCCATCTGTGGCAATGAATTCCACAAATTCACCACCCTCAGGCTAAAGAAATTCCTCCTTGTCTTTGTTCTAAATGGACATCTCTCTATTCTGAGTTAGTACTCTCTGGTCCTAGACTTACCCACTGCAGAGAACCGCCAGTCCCTCTAGGCATGGGAAACTACGGCCCGCGGGCCATATGCGGCCCGTTAAGCTTTTTAATCCGGCCCGCAGAACTTGATGAAATTATATTAATAAACCTTGTTAAAGTTTTCTCCCCGCAATTCTGGCGTTTTCCCAATAGATGACGCACTCTATATGCATTGACCTTTGTTGAGGTGCAGCGTATTACTCCACATTTGCGCTTTACTTTGTGACCTTGTGGCGACCCATTTCCTGGCACATCCGAACCGGCTCACAATTAGCCAGCGTTCCGGTTAAGGGAGATCGCCTGCGGGGATTTGCGAGCACAGAGCTCCGCATACCGGCGCGCTCTCACTGTTCTGTCATTGTGCGGGTCGTTGTTGAGTTTTGGCACAGGGGACAATTGAATAAGAAGGAGCAGGACAAGTAGACCTGCATCTCCTACCGTTTTTGAAATAAAGACAGTCAGGAGGAGAGTGATGATGATAATATCTTGAAGGATAACAGAATTGTCAGTGCTTTAAAATAATAACTGTTACTATTTAAAAAAGCTGTATTTTATTCATTTAATTTTCAGTGTTTTAAAAGTCATTTCAATAAATAGCTAAATACCATGGGACTTCAAAGACAGATGTTTTGTTGTAATGCATTTGTTCATTTTCAATTGAAATTAAAGCACATGTTTTCTACATATCCCATGATATTTTATTTTCTCTTATGAGGTGTATTACCAAAACACTCCGTCCATCTGCTCCTGGTCCGGACCCCCTGTCAAATTTTAGAACCCTTTGTGGCCCTCAAGTCAAAAAGTTTGCCCACCCCTGCTCTAGGCCTTTCAATATCTGATAGGTTTCAAACAGATCCTCCCTTCTAAACTTCAGTGCAGGCACAGAGTGATCAAACACTCTTCAGCAGTCAACCCTTTCATTCCCAGAATCCTTATCGTGAAACTGCTCTGGACTCTCTCCAGTGGCAGCACATCTTTTCTTAGGCTACGTCCACACTAGACTGGATAATTTTGAGAATGCCAGTTTCATGTAAAAATGAAAGGCGTCCACGCTATGCTTTTCAAAAAAATATCCCTGTCCACATTGAAACGGAGATTTCGGCGAATCTCCTCCTACTGCGCATGCGCAGGACACATCTACCAAAAACAAGCGACATGTTTGGTGTTGAATCTTGCCGTAAAAGTGCGCGTTTGTGTAGTTACAGACTAGAAAAACTTAAAATGATGGACAGCTGTTGGCTCTCGTGCAGGAGAACTTAAAAGTGAAAAAAAAAACAAATACTGAAGCGTATGGAAGCAACTGACAGGGAGTTCACGGACGGACTGACCCGGCTGACGATGAACATTGAAAAACTGACTAACTCTCTTGTATTAATAAAGCACCTTGTTAAATATATAAAACATGTCTGCATCAGTGTTATCTTGTATTTCCACACAATGTTACATTCGGCTGTTACACATCTATTGCCAGAGAAGTACTTGCATAAAGAGGTAAACCACCTTCATACGAGCAAGGACAGAAAACAGGGCAAAGTGAGTACAGTATCTTATTTATTCAGTAAGTTATGGGTCAAAGTATTTGGTGAGTATATTTCTAACTCTTCTGGCTTCAGTCTCATTGCTGTCTGTTCTGAAATTGTTGGGTTACGTTCAAGAAAACAATGAAATAGCGCGCTGCCGCCTGACAGCGTTTTCAGATTTCTCCGGTAACCCCGTCCACACTGATCTGCCTGAGCAGCATTTTCAAAAACACCTACCCTGGAAAGTGTTTCTGAAAAGCTCTGGATTCCAGGGACGAGAACGCCATTTTAGTGTGGATGGAGGGTAAAAACAGTTATGGATTTATCTTGTGTAGTGTGGACGTAGCTTTAGATAAGGGACCCAAAACTCCCATGTGGGACCTTGTCAAATGCCTTGCTAAAGTCCAGGTCGTCAACAGCAACTTGCCTTGCCCTCATCAACTTAAGAGAGAAAACAAGAGGGCTAAAACAAGGCATGAGGTTGCTCTGGCAGACAAGGTGATGGAGAATCCAATCACAAACAACAGAAAACTGAAATCTGATGACAGATGCAGATGATCGAAATCCAAGCAACACACACAAAATGCCAGAGGAACTCAGCAGGCTAGGCAGCATCTATGGAAAAGAATACAGTTCCCATTTTGAGCCAAGACCCTTCAGCAGGACACACTTCAAATGAACTGGCCCTCTCAGGAGTATTAATTCTTCTTTCCTGGAGCCCTTCATTCACACAATGCACTCCTTGCAATGGGGCCTGTGTCTAACCAATCTTACTGAGTTTTTTGAGGAGGTTACCAGAAAAATTCATGAATGAAAGTCAGTAGGCTTTGTCTGTACAGAGTTCAGCAAGGCCATCGACAAAGTCTCACATGGGACACTGCTGCAGAGGATTCAGTTGCTTAACTTTGAGGATGAGTTAGTAAGTTGGATTAGACATTGACTTCATGGGAGAAGCCAAAGAGTGGTAGTGAATGGTTGCCTCTCTGACTGGAGCTGGTTACTGATGGTGTGTAGCAGGGTACTGGATCTGTTGGTGTTTTTCATCCATATTAATGATTTAGATGATAATGTGATAAATTGGATCAGTATATTTGTGGACCACTGAAAGATTTGGGGCACAGCAGTCAGTAAGGAAAGCTATCAATGCTTGCAGTAGGATTTGGATCTGCTGGAAAATGGCCATTGGATGGAATTTAATGCAGACATGTGTAAGGCGTTGCAGTTTTGGTGGCAAAACCAAGGCAGGACATACATGTAGACAGGAGGGCTCTGAATAAAGGAAATACAGATCCATAATTCCTTTAATGTGACATTACGTAGACAGGCAAGCAGGCTTTCCCACTGACGTTGAGCGAGTCTAGTAGAAGTCATGGGTGAAAGGTAAAGTATATACCCGAGGGGGGGCTTCTTCACTCAGAGTGTGGTATGAGCTATGGAAGTGGTGGGTGCAGGATTGATTGTAACATTTAAGAGAGGTTTGGATAGGTACGTAGGTTTGAAGGGATGGACAGGACTAGGCAGAATAAGAGTTTGGCACAGACAGTAGGGCTGAAGGACCTGTCTTTATACTCTGTGGCTTGATGATTCTATGAATATCGGTTTTCAAGTTCCTGTACCTCCTCCCCAGTAATGAGGAATAAGGCAAGTGAGGGTACTTAATGATGGAAGCTGCTTTTTCAGGCACTGTGTCTTGAAGGTGTCCTTGAGGATGGGGAGGATTGTTCCCATGATAGAGTCTACAAACCTCAGAACCCTGTTGTGATCCTGTGTATTGGAGCTCCATACTAGCAGTGATGCAGAATGCTCTCCATCATACATCTGCAGAAAACTGTGAGAACATACCAAATCTCCTCAAACTCTTAGCAAAGTAGAGCCACTGACATGCCTTTTTCATGATTTCTTCAATGTTTCGGGCCAAGGATTGATCATCGAGATGCCGATTCCCAAGAACTTGAAGCTGCTCACCTTTTCCATCCACTGATCCCTGAACAAGACTGGTGTGTGTTCTCCACACTTTCTCCTGCTGAAGTCCACGTCTGTTAGATGTTGAATGTGAGATTGTTGTTGCAACGTCACTCAATTACCCCTGTATGCATCCTAGACCATAAGACCGTAAGATATTGGAGCAGAATTAGGCCATTTGGCTCATCGAGTCAATGATGATTCATCAGCCATGATGATTCAATTTACCTCTCAGCCCCAACTTCCTGCCTTCCCCCCATATCCATTCATACCCTGACCAATGGTGAATCTATCAACCTCTGCCGTAAATATACATACAGGCTTGGCCTCCGGCAACACATTCCACAGATACAGCACTCTCTGGCTAAAGACATTCCTCCTCATTTCCGTTCTAAAAGGATGCCTCTCTATTCTGAGGTTTTACCAGCAACAGTGGTGTCACCTGCAAATTTATAGTATATATTGCGTTTGAGCTTTGTTTAGCCCCAGAGTCATGAGTATTGAGAGACGAGAGCAGTGGGCTACGCATGTATCCTTGGGTCAGCGAGGAGGTGTTGTTATCGCAGTTTCTGTGGTCTCACATAAAGAAGCTGATGATCGGTCTGCAGGGGGAGGTGTACAGGCCCAGGCTTCGAAACCTGGCGATTCATAAATTCCCACAACCAGCAAAACAATTTTGGATTTAAGGATTTCTTCAACAAACTCTGTAATGATACGGTGATAGTGGACCACAGCTATTTACAAAATGTCTGTACCCTTTCATAGATTCACTATAATAGGACAGGACCATTCAGAATACATCTCCATGGGGAAAAGCCTCTGAAAAGTTAAATCATTAGATTCTGTGTCCATTTTGCCCATTTACAACTTTGATCTTTCTTGTGCACCTTCTAATTGCTGTTAGTTTTCCATAAGTCACTAAATCTGGATGATATCTGATTTCTCTTTAACGTTGGTAAGCAGTGTATAATTAATGCAATATGATGGGTTGAGTGCACCTGCCTTACACTACCTTCAAAATCGAAACCTTGCCTGCCAGGAAATGATTTACAATCGTGGCACCTGCTATCTGCTGGGGCAGGTCCAGTGTCAAAATAAAATTGCTACCTATAATTTATAGCTTCTTATCAGATGATGCTGCTCTTGGTACAAAGCCAATCTCAACAGAAATACTGTCTGTTAGCCAAATTGTCAGGTGATACAGAAAGGAGGCAGGATTATTGAATTGTTCCTGAGGGTCTAGGCTTCCATCCATTGTATGTATCTCCCGATTCATCGGTGGCTGTTTGTTCCCTTCTATACGATAGAATCCCAGTATATATGTCTTCCTTACACCCATATAGGGAAGACAGGTGTTCACTATATGTACTGTACATATTGCCTGTATCTACATGTTGGCTGTATCCATGTGTCTCCTATATCCATAGGCTTCCTGTATCCACATGCCTGAAGAGTCTTGTGTTTCTTAGACAAAGATATAAAAGTCAAAGTCAAAATCATAATCAAAGACAATGTAAATTTAAACATCAAAATCTTAATTACACAACATTACTAACTCCCAGAGAGTGGGAGTAATACTTGCTCCCTTAGTCAAGATGTTTATAATTGTAAGACATATATATACTTGTGCAATTGACAATAAATTTGACTTTGCATAGCACAAACTTTGTGAACTTGAAGTCTGCAAAATCTGGAGGCAAGGGTCACAGTCTCAAAGTAAGGGGAATTCTATTCAGGCTCTGAGAGTAGATGTTTCTTTAACCTGAAGGTGGTGAATATTTGAAATGTATTTTAGAGACTTAGGAATGCAGGGACCTGTATCAGTGATGCTGAGTAAAAGCACAGTTGAGCAGTCTATTTCCAGAGTTCTCAAGCTGCACTTTAAGATGCCAACAAAAACGCGCAGGCAATGCACACACAGATGCAATTTCCAGCTTTAATGACATTTGAACAGGTGCTGGATAGGGGATAGGATAAGACCTGATGCTGACAAGTAGGATTGGTGCAGATAGGCGTGATTGTTAGCACGGAGAAGACAGGCCAAAGAACCTGTTTTTGAAAAGCAGCTCTTCTACAGCCCTTTCAGGATTGCCCAGAGCTTTAAGACTAATAAAACACCTGATGTAAAGTGAGGAATTTAGCACTAATATGCACAACAATTTCTCACAAACGCCTATGTAATAACAACCAGGTAGTCTGCCGTATCTGGTAATCCAGCATGACTGGGATATAGACAGGATTGGACTAGCAGCTGTGTTCCATTATTAAATGCTCTTTCTATTACTACCGCAATACAGGTTTAATTAATTTTTCTTCAGATGATTCAAATGTTACAATATATTTTTCCATGTATCAGGTAAGTTTATAGGAAGCACAGGAACTGAGGCGCAGAAGAGTAGGAATGGAGTCTGGGAACTGGGGCTCTATTTCAATGTGAACTGAGACCCTGTGAGTGGATTGAACAGGCCAAGCATTAGCTCGTCAGTGAGATCTGAATTGTTGGAAATACTCAGCAGATCAGATGGTACTTATGAAGAGTCTTTAACATGAAAGAAGATGTGTTTTTCTTTCCACACACACACCACCTAGATTCCAGCATTTTCCGTTTTTCTCGGAATCATTTTTTAACCATTTAATTAATGAGGGAACATGGAATAACTGAGAAGTTTTTGTCCTTCATGAAAAGTTGAAAGATTTGTTGCTGTTGCCACCAGTGTGAGACCCCGGATCTCTCCAATTGTTGAAACACAGTCATTTGCACAGGTTTTGTATCCATCTCCAGTAAGTGCCTGACGCTCCCTGCTACGTAGGAGAGTGAGGGGTCAGCTGGTAGAGCACAGACACGTGAAAGCAGCTATTCTTTTTTTTGCCAAGGAGGGATATCAAAAACAAGAGACATAAGAACAGATGTGAGAAATTTAAAAGGGACATCAGAGGCAGCTTTATTTTGCAAAGGATGGCATGTATTTGGAATAAGCTGCCTGAAACAGCAGTTGAGAGAGGTGTAGCAGCAACATATAAAAGACATTGATATAAGTACATGAATGGGAGAGCTTCAGAGGCCTATCTGCCTCGTAGATTGGTCCCACACTCATTTCTGCAGTACCTGCACAGTAATGTAGCAGTACATTAGACTATTGTTTATTGACTACTGCTCTGCCTTCAATATATGCAAACTCATCTCCAAACTCCTAGACCTGGGTCTCAACACCTCTCTTTGCAACTGGATCTTGATTTCCTGACAAAACAGACAGCAGCACTGTCGTGACTATCATCAGCCCTCCATTCTACTCCCTGTACACTTGAGACTGCATGGTCAGATTCTGCTCAGACTCCATCTGCAGCCCTGCAGATAGTACTGCCATAAGAGGCCATATCTCAAAAAAAGGCGATGAGTGGGAATACAGGAAAGGAGATGGAGAGCCTAGAGGCATGACAACATTTCCCTCATTGTCAACAATACAAGAGAGTGGTCATTGACTTTGGGAAGGGGACAATGATCATGCTTATGTTTACGACAGTGGTACTAAGGTCAAGAAGATTGAGAACTTCGTTCCTTGGAGTGAACATCACCAATTGCCATCACCATCCATTTTGATGCCATGCTCACAAAAGCTTACCAACTGTTGCAGTGAGTGTCTCCATGGGAGGCGAGGACTGGCCTATTGCAGCCCCTGACACTAGCTTCTGTTTAGCTGAGGATGTCACGGTTCCAGAGGGGTTTAGATCTCGTATGCGGTGACCATGCTGTCTCTCTTCTTCTTGGGTTGCTGCAGTGCAGAGGGCATTTTAAATAAGTATTTGCCACTCTGTGTATGGTTACTGTCTGTTCTGCCCTGCCGCTTCGGGCACTCAGTTTCGATAAGTATCTGTAACTGAATTTAGCTTGAAGGGTTTATTGAATGTTTAATGCCTGTTTCATCCAGTAAATAAATAGTTAACCTGTTGACTGTTAGTTAGCGTCTTTCATCCACACTCACTAAACACGCAAACCTGATTTCCCACAACATTCATGTCTATTTCCCCAGTAAGCATAAGAAATCTAATATGTGCCTTTTCACCTATGCTAATTTTCATCGAAACACCAGAGAAAGCACCTTATTCCGGGTGTATCACAGCTTGGAATGGCGACTGCCCTACTGATGACTCCAAGAAACTGCAGAGAGTTGTGGAGACAACTCAATACATTCTGGAAGCCACCCTGCACTCCATGGACACAGGCCTCCAGACATCAGCCACCCACCATTCTCTCTTTTCCCCACTCCCAGCGGGCAGAAAGCATGTAGCACCAAGCACGTGGACAGTTTCTACCCTACTGTTATAAAGTATTGAACAGTTCCCTAGTATGATAACATGCACTCTTGACCTTGCAAAAGAGCTTGTTGCAATCTTGCACCTTATTGACTACCAGCAGTCCACTTCCTCTATAACTGTAATACTTTATATTGCATTTTTACTGGTTTACCTTATACTATCTCAAAGCACTGTTGCAATGAATTGATCTCCATGAACAAAAGAAATTGCAAGTTATTTACTGTATCTCAGTACATGTCACAATCATAAACCAACATAGCAACTTACTAATTTACCAACACAGTCATCTTGGATGCCTTATACTGATCAACCCGATTCTCTGCAGTATAAATTGTACCGATGGATCTGTTTCTCTGCATATGAATTGTACCAAAGGACCTGTTTCTATTCTTTATGCACAGTACTGATGCATCAGTTTCTGTGCAGTATGAATTGTACCGATGGTCTTGTTTCTGTGCTGTATGAATTGCACCAATAGACCTGATCCTCTGCTGTATAATTGTAGTGAAGGACCTCTTTCTATGCTGTACAAATTTTGCTGACGTACCAGTTTCCCTGTTCTATGACTCTGTGTAGAGTAGTGAGAAGTTCTACCTTTTTTAAAAAGATAGACAACTAATCACTCCGAGTTCCACCCGTGGTTCAGAGCAGGTCTTTCCCCTGATCTGAATCTGAAGTTGAATCTCTCGCAGGCATTCAGCTACTTTCAGGCCTCTATTTAAATCCCTTGCAGACAGTGTATCATGAGTGATGGGGTTGTGCTTGGATACTATTTTACTGCAGCTGGAAATAGTAAGGAGAACTGAGCGTACCCTGAAGAAGTGCCTTGGCCTGAAATGTCAGCAGTTTTCTCGTTTCCAACCATGCTGCCTGATAACTGAGCTCCTCCAGCATTTTGTGTGTGTTGCCATGGAAAACTGAGAGTAGAAATGGAAAGATGCTATTGCTATAAACTGGGGTGGAATGGCTTCACATATGATCAGAACAATTGATAAATATATCGTCAGGTGCAAGTATAGTATGTTTGTTTTATTCTTACATAGTCAATGGTCGGGTGCCACACCATATTGATAAACAGAGGGACCTCGGAGTTCACTCCATATTTTGCTTAAAGTGGGACATATACAGTAGAAAGGGTGGTGGAGAAGGCATCCAGCATAGGTTGGTGGATGGAATGTAAGAATTGAAATGTTATATCACAACTTTAAAAAATACTGGTGAGACTGCAATTGGAAGTATTGTGTGCAGATCTGTCACCAAACTATGCCATATGTATGTCAAGGTCAAATATATTGACAGATCTACCAATAGATACAGGCACCAAGTGCAGTAAAATAAATCTTACTTGATTGTGTTGGGCATAATGCAAAGGCTAATGTCTGGACTGGAGGACCTTGGTTTTGAGGAATGATTGGATAGACTATGTCCGTTTCCCCTGAAGACTGAGTGGTGATGGGTTTCTGTCAGTTATTTTCGGCAATTTTTTTGTGTGCAGAAACCTTGTTTCTGGTGCATAACTTACTCTGAAGTTTCCTATCATGATGACAAGAAGTACTTTGAAGCTGTATACTTGTTGTAATATGAGAAACTAGTTCACGTTGGTGTAAAGAGATAGAGTAATGCAGAAAGTCAATGAAGTTGCAGCAAGTGATAAGAAATGTGCAGCATATCTGACTTCTTTGCAAAGGCTTTGCACTACAAGAGTAAGGGACTCAGGCTGAGATTGGACTCAGCTTTGCTGAGGCCTCAGGTGGAGTATGTCGTCAGTCTTGTCTCGGGAACTAAATGTTGGCTTTGGGATCAGTGCAGTGTGGATTTATTGGGTCATGTCTCATGATGAAGGATTTGATTGCTGAGGAATGGCTGAATACGGCTGGCCTGTGCTTGCTGAGAGATGGTTTGACTGGTTATGGTCACAGTTGGTGACTTTAAAGGAAGAGAAGAGGGGAGAGGAATGTTTGAACCAGAAGAAACCCAGTGACAAAGAGGTCACTGTTGGGACTCTCTCCTCTGTAGCCCGTAAGGGTGAGTTTGAGTCCCATTCGAATACGAGGGTGTGACTGTCACGTAGTTAATCCACAGGAGTGGGTTCTCTAGTGAGGGGGAAACCTTTGTGATTACCACTCATGTGTTACCCCTGTCTGGGAGTGGTAGTTCACTGAAGAAAGGCACCCCTGTGGCAAATCACTGTAGGAGTTACTTCATATATTATGGAACTGGATAAGTGGCTATCACAGTTGTGTGTTTGGGGTAATCTATGTGTGACAATCCTGGCCTGGGTTGGTAGTTTTACCACTTGAAGATGGTCCCCTTTTTGTGATGAGCTGCTGTTGGTGATAATCCCTACGTGGATTTTGTTTGAGTATCCTGTGGCCACCACTTTGGGATGACCCGTAGCTGAATTCCGGTGTGGTAGCACTGTGTTGAAGGGATATTCGTTGAAGATCACTGTTGGTGATACTTCCTGTGTGGAACAACATCGGAGATAAAACCTACCGTTACTATTATTTTGGAATATTGGCATAATTGCCTTCTCACAACAAACGCCTTTGGATTACAAATCTCCCTCTCTAACCAACAACAGCAACCTTGTGCATTGAACTGAACTCTTGTAAGACTATATCCATCCACCCCTACGTTTGAAAGAGCCTAGTTTTGATCCTATTTCCACACATGTGTATATATCTCATTGCTAACCTGTTTGATATGTCTGCATTTATAGTACTCTATCATGTAGTTACTAATAAACACTGGTAGTTGTTAACAATACCAGACTCCGATGAGATTTCCATTTCTGCTGGTTCTTTAACCCATCACGGGGTACGTGACACACATCTTTACCTCTCCACACTCCCTGCTTTCTGCAGGAATTTCTCCCTTTGCTATTCTCTGGTCCACTTGTCCTCTCCACTGATCTCCCTCCCAGCACTTATCCCTACAAGAGGGCAAAGTGCTACACCTGTTCACTCACCTCTATTCAGGGTCCTTCCAGATGAGGCAAATCTGCTGGGGTGGTCTGTTGTATCTGGTGCTCCTGATACAGTCTCCCGTTGTAGATTGTGGACTGCTCCATTGAGCACCTCCCCTCCATCTGCCACAATGGCCTAACATTTTAATTCAAATTCCCATTCCCATTCCAGCATGTCAGTCCATGGCCTCCTCTTGTACCAGTATGTGGCCACACTCAGGGTGGAGGAGCAACATCTTATATTCCTTCTGGGTAGCCTTCAAAATGATGGCATGAACAATGATTTCTCCTTCCGGTAAGCAACTGTTTCCCTCCCTTCCATTTTTGTTCTATTCCCCAGTTTGGCTTCTTACCTTTTCTCACCTGCCTAACTCCTCCCCATGGTGCCCCTCCTCCTTCCCTTTCTCCTATTGTCCATTCTCCTCTCATATCAGGTTCCTTCATCTCCAGTCCTTTGCTTTTCTCACCCACTTGGCTTCATCTATCATCTTCCAGCTAGTCTCCTTCCCCTCCTCCCACCTTTTTATTCTGACGTCTTCTCCCTTCTTTTCCAGTCCTGAAGAAGGGTCTCAGCCTCAAACGTTGGCTGCTCATTTCCATGGATGCTGTCTGACTTGCTGAGTTCCTCCAGCACTTTGTGTATGCTGCTTTGACTGAGACATGGCCTGCTTCTGAGGTTGCTGGGCCCTATCCAGAGTCTAGGATATTGAGGGGAACATAGTCTCAAGATAAGAGGTTAGATATTTAGAACTTGAGAATCCCTCAAGTAAAGAGTATGACCTAGAGAGTGGTGAACCTTTCGGACTCTCTTCCGGAGGGTTATGGGGGACTCAGTCCTTGAGTGTATTCAGGACTAAAAACAATTAATGTTTTGTTCCCATTATCAGGGAGACTGGGTGGGGAAGTAAATGAGGCACAGGGTCAGGCTTAATCTCATTCAACAATGGAGGAGCATCAAGTGACCCAACGACCAATCGCTACTTCTCTTTTTCATGTTTCTGCTTTCCTTATTAACTGTGTTCAAACATCTGAGTTTGTCTCATGTTCTCTCATGACATGGAAGGAGATCATTCCCATCAAATTTATTTAGACTCACTTGAGTCCCATTCCACTCATTCTTTCTCATATATGCCAATCAACCCCAGATTCAAACATTCAAGAAGCAACTTACAATGGCCAATTAACCAACAAACTTACTTATTTTAATTATGTGCAAGGAATCAAGCAGCTAATCATTTTCCCATATACAGGAGCTGAGGCAGGAATAAATGGGTAAACTACAAGCCAGTGAGCCTTATGTCAGTAGCAGAGAAGCATTGAAAAACTCTTCTGGACAGGATTTGTAATCACTTGAAAGTGATGGGGCTGATGAGAAATCCTGCCTCATACATCCGACTGAGTTTTTTGAAGAGGTTACTAAGAAAATTGACCAAGGCAAGAAAGTTCAGTGGATGTGGTATACATGGACTTTAGCAAGGATTTTGACGATGTGCCTAGTTGTAGACTGGTTCAGAAGGTTAGGGTGAATGGGTGCTTTGGGAAACTTGATCCAAAAGTTGCATGGTGATAGGAGACAAGACAGAGGGTTGTATCTCTGACTGAAAGTCAGTTATCAGTGGTGTACAGCATTGGTTGTTGTAAATGACCTGAATGAGAATGTCTGTGGCCTGCTGAGTAAGGTTGCTGATGGCACGAAGATTGATGGAACTGTAGATAGTGAGAATAATTATTAATGGATTCAGAGATTCACAGATCAGCTGGAAGTTGGGTGGAGTGGTGGCAGGCAGAATTTAGTCTGGACAGGAGTCAATTACCATGCCAATTTTGGATCCATTTTGGGTCACATAACAGTGTCCAGGCATATTACAGTAAATGGAGACTTTCAGTAAATATTACAGATTTTCGGAGTATTGCAGAGAGATCTTAGAGAACAATTTCACGCTTCTGTGAAAATGGCAACTTGGGTGGATTACGTAATAAGGAAAGCATTGTCGCTTATTTGCCTTTATAGGCAGGTACCTTGTGTCTAAGAGCTGGGACATCATGTTGTAGCTGCACAAGACATTAGCTAGATTATTGTGAATGGTTCTGTACCATAAAATGTAGATGGTAGTGCTAATAATCAGTCACGTCACTGTGCATCTCATGCATCCTGATTTTCTGGATGAGCCCATTATGCTGGACCACGTCAAATGGTTACTGTTGCCCGACAAGTGCAAAGTTGTCCAGTGGCTGAGCTGAGGAGAAAACATCTCTCAAATAATTAAGAACAATTTAATTGTTTTGCCCTTAACCTTTCTTTAATTGTTCAATCTAATTTGACAACTGTTTACCCTGTCTAGATTCAGGTGGCAATGTTCCAGCTGCACAGATTCTGCCCTCACAAATATAGCCAGGATGATGGTATTGAATTTCTCAGTCAAGTAAGAAAGTGATTATCATCAGTATCACCTTATTTGGGCTGGATTGTCCAGTTGGATGGTTTAAAACTGAAATGTTTGATCTTCTAAATTGAGTGAAATAAGGAAAGGAAATGGTTATTGTATTGCTTGTCCATTAAGTCAGCTATTTTTGCCATTATCCACGTCTCCACGTGATATACTTGTTGCAAATTATGTTTACCAACACTTGGGCTGTGCTCCAAATAAGCAAAGAAAAATTGATTCCTTTTAACATTACCACATGCTGCTAACACACTTCCTTCACACTCCAGTGAATAATGCGCAGTTTAAATAACCTTTCAGTCGAACAAAGTCATTATCGCGTGAGAATGGATATCAGTGGTTCAGGTCCCAGGTTGGTCCCCTTTTGCAGCAGCAGTTGAGGCTCAATGCAGAGGATCAAACGAGGCTGCAAAACGTTGTGGACTGACCCAGCTCCATTTGAACACAACCCTTCCTACCATCATGGACATTTTCAAGAGGTGGTGCTTCAGGAAAGAGGCATTAATCAAGAAGGGCTATCACCATCTGCGTCATGCCCTCTTATGACCATAAGACAGAATGAGGTTATTCGTCCCATCGAGTCTGCTCCACCATTCCATCATAGCTGATTTATTATTCCTTTCAACCCCATGCTCCTGCCTTCTCCCTGTGACCTTTAACATCCTGACTAGTCAAGAATCTATCAACCTCCTCCTTAAATATACCCCATGACTTTGCTTGCATAGCATCTGTGGTAATGAATTCCACAGATTCACCTCATTCTGTTTCATGAAATTTCTGTTCTAAATGGACGTCCCTCAATTTTGAGATGGTACCATCTGGTCCTAGACTCGTCCACTGCAGGAAACATCCTTTCCACATCCACTTTATCCAGACCTTCAGTATTCAATAAGTTACAAGGAGATCCTCCATTCATTCTTCAGTGAATACAGGCCCAGGGCTATAAAATGCTCCTCATATGTTAACCCTTTCATTCCTGGGATCATGTCTAAATGTCTCTTGCTATCTTATTTGTTTTCACCAGTGCATTTCAGGTATCTTCCAATCTCCCTGCCAATCTCTTGTCCTGCATATCTCCTTAAACCTTCTACCCCAACTCCTTTTGCCTTAAAGCTATACCCTCTAGTATTGGATATTTTCACCTGGGAAAAAACACTCTAACTATATATCACTTCTGTGACTCTCACAATTTTATAAACTTCTGTCAGGTCACCCCTCAGCTTACGATGTTCCAGAGAAAATAATCCAAGTTTGTTCAACCTTTTCTTATAGCTAATACATCCCACACCAATCATCAACCGAGTGAACCACTTCTGCACTCTCTCCAAAGCCTTCATACCATCCTTTAATGCACTGACCTGAAAGGCAGCCAGTAATCCCAATGAGGCCTAACCAATGTTTTACACAGCTACAACATGACTTCACAACACACAGACTCAGTTCCCTAACCAACAAGCAAAAACATGCGATACACTTTCTTTTCCACTTTGTCAACTTGTGTGGCCACTTTCATGAACATTTGGACATATTCCTTTGTATGCTTCTGATAGGCAGAGGGGATGGAGGGATGTAATCCATGTGCGGGCAGATAGCAGGAGTTTAAATTGAGATCATGGCTGGCACTGACAGATGAACCAGAGGGCTAGTTCCTTTGCTGGACGGCCCCATGTTCTAACATGAAAGAACACTCTCCTGGTGGACACATATGGTCTTATGGTATTGTTCCAGGGGCAGCTAGAGTCTTGCCAATATTTATCCTTTGACTAGTTTCCCTTAATCAATTTATTTAGTGATGCTCACATTGCTTTTTGTGGGAGCTTGCTGTGGCTATCATGGTCCTTACATTACTGCAAAGGCTTTAAAGAATCTTCATTGACTGGAACATGCTTTGGGATGATGGTGAAGGATGCTGAGTAAATATAAATCATTCTGTCTCCATTCTTTCATCTCCTTTGGCTTAGTGTCTAGTTTCACTCATGTTGCTTTGGAGTCTTGGCTGTTTTTCTTGCTGTAGCACCCTGCCACTCAACAGAGTATCACATCACACTTACAGAGACAGGAGCCAGGAAAGGAAGAATAACAAGCAAGCCTATCATATTCTGACTGCTTTTGATGGTTTCATTTTCATCTGATGCACTCATGCAGATGTCCATCAGAAAATGGGAGAAAAGAAGAAGGTGAGAGAATAAGGAGAGAGAGAAACTGAATTCACAAGATTTCTATTTTAGTCTCTCTTCACAGCTGAACCCCTTCACCTCAGGAACAAACACTAAGCTGTGACTGAGGGAAGTGTGTTTAACACTGCAGTGAACACCACTGCTGTGTGTTACTGCAGAGCAGGTGGGATCAGCCCACACCTCCTCAGAATTGTTGTATAATTTTTGTCATCAATGTCAACAGAAATTAATCAACCCTTGTTTTGAATGATGACCTGTGAGAATACTTTAAGTTAACATAAGCCAATGTGTTAATGATAGAGAAGGAGGAACTACCACTCCTATTCTTTGTATCCTGGCTGATAGTTACACACTGCAAATGTGCCTTAGATCTCAAATTCCACCACCATTGCAGAGGTCCTCACACAATGGCATGCAAAAGTTTGGGCACCCCTGGTCAAAATTTCTGTCACTGTGAATAGCTAAGCGAGTAAAAGATGAACTGATTTCCAAAAGACATGAAGTTAAAGATGACACATTTCTTTAATATTTTAAGCAAGAAAACTTTTTTATTTCCATCTTTACAGTTTCAAAATAACAAAAAAGGAAAAGGGCCCGAAGCAAAAGTTTGGGCACCTTGTATGGCAGTACTTAGTAATACCCCCCTTGGCAAGTATCACAGCTTGTAAATGCTTTTTGTAGCCAGCTAAGAGTCTTTCAATTCTTGTTTGGTGAATTTTCACCCATTTTTCCTTGCAAAAGGCTTCTAGTTCTGTGAGATTCTTGGGCTGTCTTGTATGCACTGCTCTTTTGAGGTTTATCCACAGATTCTCAATGATGTTTAGGTCAGGGGACTGTGAGGGCCATGGCAAAACCTTCAGCTTGTACCTCTTGAGGTAGTCCATTGTGGATTTCGAGGTGTGTTTAGGATCATTATCCTGTTGGAGAAGCCATCCTCTTTTCAACTTCAGCTTTTTTACAGACGGTGTGATATTTGCTTTCAGAATTTGCTAGTATTTAGTTGAATTCATTCTTCCCTCTACCAGTGAAATGTTCCCCATGCCACTGGCTGCAACACAAGCCCAAAGCATGATCGATCCGCCCCTGTGCTTAACAGTTGGAGAGGTGTTCTTTTCATGCAATTCTGCACCCTTTCTTCTCCAAACATACCTTTTCTCATTGCAGCCAAAAAGTTCTATTCAAAAAATTCAAAGGAACATCTAAACAAGCCTGATGCATTTTGGAAACAGATCTTGTGTACTGATGAAGTTAAAATAGTAACAGAAATTTTGACTGGGGTGTCCAAACTTTTGCATGCCACCGTATATGCCGCGTAAGTGCTTGCTCAAATATTCCCACATCAGCCAGAGCCCATCCCAATATCACAGGACAACGGAGACAGGTTGAGAAATTTCACCGGCCAGACTGTGTATTAATGAGTGTCATTCTTGATTCCTGGTTGTCATCCCAAATTGGTAACTCACAAAAACCTCTGGAGGTGCTGCATTAAAACATTATTGCTATGTCCTTGTCAGAGGCCATGTCTGTGAGTCATGGCATGAGAGACTTGCCAAAGCTTTACGGTGCCTGTGAAAGCATTGCCTTGAGAGCCATAGAGGTTTATGTGCTTTAAGGTGTCCTGCAGACCATGAACTGACTGTAATCAACAGAGGGCAACCCTTTTTTTAAGATACTTAGTGAATAAGGGGATGAGGTGAAAGATGACAGGATTTATTGAAAGATGGAGTACTCGTGAGGGGCTGAATGACCTGTTCATAATTCTGTTTCTTCTGTTTCTCTCTGTTTCTACATATGGCCTCGTCTTTCTGATCTGTGCCCTCCTTCAGGACCTCAACGATCTTGTTCACTCTCAGGGACATCCTTGCTCATTCCACACACTGACTGAAGGACTGGGACTCTTAGTACCACATTCTCATGAAACAGGAGAGTAAGGCAGATGAATAAGAGGCTGAGGAGCTGATGCAGGAGGAATCTCCCACATCCCCGATCTTAGCCTAACGCTACTCACCCTCCTTGAAGGAACCTCTTGAGACATAGCCTCAGTACCTGCTCCTCAACCAGATCACTGTCTGGAGCCAAGGGATGGTAACAAAGAGGATACTGAGGATAGTGAGTTCAGGGAGGGATGGTTTGATGGTCTAGAGTATGTCAATATTAAGAAGGTGTAGCTGTTAGGTGGCACAGAACACAAAACCATACAGCACAGGAACAGGCCCTTCAACCCACAATGCCAGTGCTGACCATGTCACCAATTTAACTAAGCCCACCTGTCTTCACATGGTCTGTATCCTTTCATTCCATGCCTGTTCAGATGTCTGTCTAAATGCCTCTTATAACTACTTCCACCCCAGCAGTGCATTCCAGGCAGCCACCACTTCCTGCCTCAAAAGAATTTGCCTTACAAATCTCCTCTAAGCTTTTCACACATCACTTTAAACTGATGCCTTCCAGGGTTTACATTTCCAGTCTGGGAGAAACGTTCTGTCCACCTACCGCTCTTATAACAATATGTACTTATATCAGGCCTCTAATGTCCCAGATTCAATCTCTCCTAGCTTTCCTTAAACCTCTTCTTCCCCCCTCCAAATCGTCCACATCCTTTCTATAGTTTGATCTCAGAACTACACATAACTCCAGGTGTAACCTAACTGGAGTTCTTTCATAGCTGCAACATGATTTCTGAACTTCTGGACTCAATGAATGGAAGTGTGCATCTCTCTTTACCACTCTACCTATTTGTGTTGCCAGCTTTGGGGTCTTACAATATGAGTTTGCACCTCAAGATTCCTTCGTACATCGGTGCTCTTAAGAGCTCGACCATTCTTTCCTCATAAAATCATAGAGCTATCGAGTATGGAAACTGCCCTTTCTGCCCAGAAATGCCTTCTTGAGATATTCAAGCAGACGGCACTGGCGAACAACATAACCAAAGGTGACGTCCTTCAGACAGTTCACAAAACTACTTCTTTTATTTCCTTCAAATACAATTCTGCTACTGAGAAAACTGTCCCTGAGGTAGTTCACTGAGGTTTTGAGTGGAGTGTGTGGCCTGGAGGCAAGGGGCGAGCTTATGATTGACTCCATTTCTCACCGAGTAAAGCATTGAGCAAGATTGAAATCAACAAGGATGAGAGCGGAAGGCGAGTGGATGTTCAGAGCCACCTGCCAGTGTTTGGCCGGTCCCTCCCTCTCCCCCTCTCTCAATGCTGCTGGAAGATGGTGCCAGAGTCTGAGATCTTGGGCAAGGTTTAATTGACATGGTTTGTGTTTATCTGCACGTCATGTTATGTGTGTTTCTAGTTTCTGGTTACTCTTTTTTTAAATTGCAAATTTGCACAATTTTAATGGAGGTGGACTGGCTCTGTGGCCTGCAGTTAATAAATAACACAGCGCTAAATTGAACTGAACTGAACTAAACTGAACATTCCAAGACTGGTTCAATGACTCTGTGGTCTGATGTTTTTTACTCTGTTTTTCGTTCATTTTTTGCCATTTGTGGAATTAGTTCTTCTTTTGCATGTTGGGTGTTTGATGTTTCTTTGAACAGGTTTCATGGTGTTTCTTTGTTTCGTGACTGTGGGAAGAAAAACTCAGGTTTGTATACTGCATACATACATGTGGTAACTAAGACTGTATTCTACATGTATAGACATTTGACAAGAAAATGAACAGTGACTTTAGTGGTTCAAGTCCTTAGTTCCTTGAACTGGCAATATAGGTAGATAGGATGGAGAAGACATAAAACACAGTTGCCTTCTGATCGGACCAGAGTATAAAAGTTAAGTCGCAGCTTCACAAAACACTGGTTAGATCATGACTGGAGTATGATGTGCAGTCTTGGCCCCTACTCTATAGAAAAGGTTGCATTGAAGAGAATGCAGAGGCCTGGATATATTTGGTCCACTACTTTTCACATTATATGTTAATGATCTGGATGATGGGATCAATGGTTTTGTGGCCTAGCTTGTGGATAATACAAAGATGGGTAAAGGGCAGGTAGTGTTGAGGAAGTTGAGAGTCTGCTGAAGAACTTAGCCCAATTGGGAAAACGGACAAAGATGGAACACAGCATGAGGAATTGGGTTATGCACTTCAGTAGAAGTAATAAAGGCACAAACTGCTTTCTAAATAGGGAAAAAATTCAGAAATATGAGGTGCAAAGGCACTTGGGAGTCCTAGTGCAGGATTCCCTACAGGTTGACTAGACTAGCAAGTTGAGTAAGTAGAGAAGTAGGGAAATGCAATGTTAGCAATAATTTTCAGAGAACTAGAATATATAAGTGATGATATAATGCTGATGTTTTATAAGGCATTGGTCAGAACATTTTTGGAGCATTGTGAGCAGTTTTGGGCTCCAGACCAAAGGAAAGATGTATTGGTATTTTGGAGAGTGTCAAGAGGAGGTTTATCAGAATTATCTCAGAGATGAAAGGGTTAATATATGAGGAACATTCGATGGTTCTGTGCCTGTATTTTCTGGAGTTTAGTAGAATGAGAGGGGGAATCTCTCATAAACCTTCTGAATATTGAAAGGCCTAGATAGAGTGGACATGGAGAGGATGTTTCCTATAATAGGGAGTTGAGGGCCAGATGGCATAGTACCAGAATAATTGGCTATCCCTTTAGACAGAGATGAAGAAGGATTTCTTTAGCCAATGGGTGGAATTCATGCCATAGACATCTGTCTTGGCAAGTCATTGGGTATATTTAAAAAAGAGGCTGATAGGCTCTTGATTAGTAATGGTGTCCAAGGCTGCAGGGAAAGCCAGGAGAATGGGGTTGAGAAGGATGATCAAATGGCAGAGAGACTCGATGAGCTGAATGGTCTAATTCTGCTCCTATGGTCTTACAAAAGGCCCATTTCTGTGCTGAGACCAATTCTCAATGAACTAAATAGGCTTAGGTTAGCTTCCTCAACTGTAAATTATGATATTCTGTCAATGCTTTTTTTCTGCCAGGCTGCATCACTGTCTAGTATGTGGAGGCTACTGCACAGGACCAAAAGAAGCTGCAGAGGGTTGTAAATCTAGTCAGCTCCATGTTGGGTACTAGCCGACAAAGTACCCAGGACATCTTTAGGGAGCGGAGTCTGAGAGAGGCAGTGTCCATTATTAAGGACCTCCAGCACCCAGGGCATGTCCTTTTCTCACTGTTACCATCAGGTGGGAGGTACAGAAACCTGAAGGCACACACTCAGCGATTCAGGAACAGCTTCTTCCCCTCTGCCATCCGATTCCTAAATGGACATTGAACCCTTGGACACTACCTCACTTTTTTTTAATATACAGTATTTCTGTTTTTGCACGTGTTTTAGTCTATTCAATATACATATACTGTAATTGATTTATTTATTTATTATTATTACTTTTATCTTATTTTACTTTTTCCTCATCTATATTATGTATTGCATTGAACTGCTGCAGCTGAGTTAACAAATTTCATGTCACATGCCTGATTCTGATTCTGATGTTTCCTTAAAGCAAGAAGTGTCTTCCACAGATAATGTGCCATCTATGAATTAATGGCTAAAATAATAAATGACAAGTGTGTCCCTGCATGTTACTGGATAAGTGACATTACTGGGAAAAAACGATGTGTACAACTCTGGGCTTACCTTCCCTGAATGCTACTGACATACCATGTAACTCTGTACAAAAGTATTAGTTTAAGCAGCTAGAATAAGTCATATAAAGTAATTCAATGTGTACTTGGATGTACAAAATGCTCTGGAAGTTCCTGGCCTCCTGTGATGTTACGGAAGGCTGATCTTGGCGGGTGTGTACCATGCCACTTTGAATGACACCGTCGCATCAACGATCTGAAATCCAGACACAAGTACGCATCGTTTTCTTCCAGAGTTGGCTGCCACTCAGACACTGATATAGTTGATGGTTAATGATCTATCTGCCTCTGAGCAGACAGCCCATGTTGATGTGAGATTTCAGTAGAATTTCATTTCAGAAGCTAAAGTCAATGATAAATTTTGTTTGGCAAAAATATAAATAACTAACTGGCAATAATCAGTATTGTCATTCTTGCCAAATGGATGAGTTTTGAGGGTTGTATTTGCTTCTGTTTGATGGGGGTGTAGATGGCTCTTCCCAAGTGACTGTCTGAGCTTGAGGATTCAGGCACCATGCTTGCATCTGCCACAGAGGAATGGCAGAAATCATGAAGATTTATCTTTATGCTGGTTTAAAGATGGCATGCTGACAAATTTGATAGCCTCATTATCTTCATCTTTCAAATCTTTGATCAAACTCTTGATTTCCCCAACTGGAACTCAGCACTCTCCCACTGGTTACATAAGGATTAACATGATAGAAATTAAAAGCCAATGCGGTTGAGTGATATCTTATTACATCGCTTGTAAATCACCCAACATCCTTTATATTACTTGTATTGATTGTGCATATAAATACACATCATACATTGTAAGCTCCGCAATGAAGGAGAGCTTAGGGAGATCACTCCATTTATGATGACAGAGTGGTTGTTGTTCCGCTCATAAACCCGTCCTGTTCCTGCTGTGATAAGGTCTGGTCCTTACCAGGCATCATCACCACTTTGGCACTAGGATCTATCCTGATGAAGCGATCTGCCCTGAAATGCCAGCTGACCATTTCCCCCCACAGATGCTGCCAGACCTGCTGAGCTCCCCCAGCATCTTGTATGTTGCTCCAGGATGTAGCATCTACACTCCCTTCTGTCTCCAGTTTATCCAGTTGTCATGTGGCCAGACTTAATGCTGCTTTTCACACATCACAGCACCACCTCGGTGGCTGTAAAGCACTCTGGCACAAATAAATGTACAATCCAAAGAAGAAGAACATGAATGTGAGGGAATGGAATGAGATGGACATTGTGTAGAAAGAAGGGATTAGTTTAGTTGGCCATTTGGTTCCAGATTGAATTGATTTGACACAACATTCTGGACTGAAGGGACTGCTCCTGTGTGATACTGGTCTATGTTCTAAGTAAGTCTGTTCCTTTAGCCTTCTATCAATTTTTGATCCCTTAAGTAAAACCCCAAAGGCTCTGGGTAGCTTGTCCTCTGTAAATCAAGTCAAACTACGGTGATGAATGCTGAGAATATTCTTGTTCAGCTGTTCTTCAGTGAGATCATAAGCCCCATTCTGATGACTAAAGCACGTATTCTATGTGTAGACTTGGTGAAGTATGAAATGAATACTGCATTATTGAAGGAGCAGTATTATGTCTCATTGTCTCATGTGTTCTCTTGGGTGGGCTCAAAAAATTTCAAAGATGTTTTCCTGCAATTGCAGCCAAAATTTATAGTCAAACAAAATTGTAAAAGAAAGAAATGGTGTTCACATAAACAAGCTGCCAAGATGTTGAATTATTACTGACTACACTTGGAACTCGCAGAAGCACCTTGATACTGATTGTAATATATATGTTCAGTCTATGATGATGATAATAGGCACACATTGTCGAGAGGATTTGCTAACCTCTAATCTTTACATCTCCTCAGGCACTGCTGAACATTTCACTCAATCGCACAGGGTGTCTTTTTATTTCATGTTCTTTGCTGCAATGCAGTGTGACAGACAGTCCAAAATGCACCATTTCAGTAAAACATCAGCATTGACGCTCTGGCATAGTTAACTAATGTTGGGATCCTCTCTGATTGTGTAAGGTAAGTAATTGGAAACAGATCTTCTAGGAAAGGTCTGCTGCACAGGCTTTGGATTGCAAATTGGTTCTAGTTTCTGTAATTGCAGCAGAAGATGTCTTCAGGATTATTGGGTTGGGTGTGTGGGGTGAGCTGGACAGTTTGTTCTCAGCCAATCCTTTTGGTGCCAAGCAGGATCCAAACAGAGTTTGTCTGGAAGTTGGTGTGAAGGGTAACAGAAGGAGAATTTGCAAAAACATGCCCCACCCAACATGTATGATAAGAGAAAACTGTTTGATGGTTGTCTGTGGTATAAAAGGTAGGTGGGGGGGGGGGAACGTGGAGATAGAATGCAAGGCAATAATTTGGGGATCCGGGGCCCCATAGACCCTCACAAACAGGGTGAGAGCTACAGCACATAGATTAACTGATTGTGGAGAGGGAAGTGCAGAATTCTTTCTAATGATCCACTGGGAAACAACAACATAGTCCAGATTAAGTAGTGCCTGTCTGAGAAGACTGAAAGCAAAAGGGAGCCTGCACCACACATTATGAACCTCACATTATTCACTCCAACACCAGACTTGCCACTTTACTCTCACCCCAGACTGACCACTGGGGTCTAGAAGATTGAGAGGGCTCTCACTGAAACACACCAATTATTTTAAGTCCTGGTTAGAGTGGACATGGAGAGGATTTTTACAGTTGTGAAAGAGTTGTGGGGAGAAGACAGGTGACTGGGGTTGAGAAAGAAAATAAATCAGCCATGATCAAATTGCAGAGCAGTCAATGGGCCAAATGGCCTAATTCTGCCCTTATGCCTTATGCAGCAAGTGTGCTACCAATGGGAATGGATTACAAGGATTTGGTTTCTCTCGTTTACCTACAGAGGATTAATTGCCTTTGCTACATTTTAAGTACAGTCCAAGAGCTAGTGGAAGTTATTTTACAGAGGAAACTTTCAACATCACTGGCTCACGACAGATGTTCTTTCAACTTCTAAAGGAGCTTTTTAACCCCATCCCAGATTTAGAATAAGATGATCTATCAACATAGCATGGAGTACACAATGTTTCTGAAAACCAGGAGAGCAGTCACGATGAAACTGCTCTCACAAATGACTGTAAGAAAACTAGGACAACATTTGTAATACAGAGAACTATTGAAGATTCTTGCATTAACCATCATGGCAAATTATCAATCATATTATGCATTTATTTAATGCCATTTCTCGGCTCTCTGGAAAGAATATCTCCACAGCCCACCCAGGTTTACAAAAGGGTGGGACTAAACCAGCAATCACCACCTGTACTTCAGATAAGACCATAAGATCAAAAGATATAGGAGCAGAACTGGGCCATTTGGCCCATCAAGTCTGCTGCACCATTTCATCATGGCTGATCCATTTCCCTCTCAGCTTCTGTCTCCGCCCTTCTACACGTAACCTTGCATGCCCTAACTCATTGAGAATCTATCAACATCTACCTTAAAAATATCCAATGATTTGACCTTCACAGCTACATATAAGAATGAATTCCACAGATTCACCATTCTCTGGCTAAAGTGATTCTTCCTCATCTCCGTTATAATCTGAGGCTGCATCCTCTGGTCCTAGACTGCCCCACCAGAGGAAACATCCTCTCCACATCCACTCTATCAAGGCCTTTCAATATTTGGTAGATTTTGAAGAGATCCCCCTTTATTCTTCTGAATTCCAGTGAGTACAGGCCCAGAGCCATCAAATGCTCCTGATATGTTAAGCCTTTCAATCCTGGAATCATTTTCATAAACCTTATTTGAACTCTCTCCAGTGTCAGCACATCCTTTCCTAGATCTATATGTATATTTAAGGCAGAGGTTGATAGATTCTTGTTTGGTCAGGGCATGAAGGGATATGGAGAGAAGGAGACTGGTGTGGAAAGTAAAATTGGATCAGTCATAATGGAATGATGGAGCAGACTTGATGGGCCAAATGGCTTAATTCTGATCCTATATCTTATGGTCTTATAGTTTTGTAAGTAGCCTGAAATTGCTCACAATACTCTAGGTGAGGCTTCACCAGTGCCTTATAAAGCCTTAACATTACACCCTTGCTTTTATATTTCAGTCCTCTCAAAATGAAAGTAAACATTGCATTTGCTTTCCTCACCATAGATTCAACCACAAAATTAACCTTCAGGAATTCCTACACAAGGACAAGCAAGTCCTTCTACAGCCTCCCTGTTTCCTCAACACTACCTGCCCCTCCACTTATCTTCATACTATCCACATACATGGCCACAAAGCCATCAACTCCATCATCCAAATCATTGATATATATCATAAACAGAAATAGCCACAACACAGACCCTAGTGGAACACTACCAGACATTGGCAGCCAACCAGAAAAGTCTCCCTTTTTTCCCCACTCTTTTCCACCTGTCAATTAGCCACTACTGTATCCATGCTAGTTTCTTTCCTGTAATACCATGGGCTTGCTTAACAGCCTCAAATGCAGCACCTTGTCAGAAAATCCAAGTACATGACTTCTCAGCAGGTAAGTGCAATTACAAAGAAAGCACAGCAGCACCTCTGTTTCCTTAAGAGTCTGCAGGAGCCTAAAACTTCGGATGTCTACAGATATGTAGTGGATTGTCAGTACCTCCAGTTGAACTCTGTCTTTTTGTGTGTTTCCCCCCCCCCCCATCATTCTCTGTTTTTGTATTGCCATGTGCTCCAGTTCCCACTCCTGCTCTACTCTGGCCCCTGTATCACTGAGTACTCCGCCTCTCACCTGTTTCTCATTATTACCTGTTCTGCTGCCACCTGTGTCTCGTTGTGCCCCACCTATCATCTTTCTCTGTTTATTGTTCAGTGTAATTCAGTCTTGTGTTTTCACTTGTCTTTTGCCAGATTGTGCCTTAAAGCTATCCTGAGGCTTTCTAGTATTCAATAGATAATAGACAATAGGTGCAGGAGTAGGCCATTCAGCCCCTCAAGCCAGCACCGCCATTCACTGTGATCATGGCTGATCATTGCAATCAGTACCCCATTCCTGCCTTCTCCCCATATCCCTTGACTCTGCTATCTTTAAGAGCTTTATCTAACTCTTTCTTGAAAGCATCACGAGAATTGGCCTCCACTGCCTTCTACAAAACCGAATACTACCATCTAGTTTAGGCACCATGACACAAGGTGAACTCCAGTCTGAAGTAGAGGGTCTAATAACATCATTTTCTAACATATATTCTATCTCTTGTTCAGCAATTCTTCATTTTTCATGACCATTCGATATGGATGTTGTTTTCGGGGTTTGGCATTTCCAGCATCTACATCGTGTAAGGCCACACTGGTTCTTTTTGGAATGTCTGGAAACAAACTCCAACATTTCATAATTAACTGTTTCATTTGCTGTCACTGCTGTAGATGAGCCAACTTCTCATCAATATTTTCCAAAATTGTCGAATTTGGTAGTCTGGCAGAAATAATGTTCAGTTTAAAATAAGTCTCAGATGAATCAGCTACCAAGTTCCCAAGGAGATCAGACTCATTGTTATTGACCACAACAGTCATAGTGGCAGACTGTTTTTCATAATATGGTTTTAGCATATTTACCTGATCTGGTGTTTTTACCACATAGTCCACGTACAGGGTGCAAGTTGAATCAAGAGCTAAAATTAGCATGTCACAAACGTAATGCTATGGTTGTCATGGGGGATTTCAACATGCAGGTAGACTGGGAGAATCCAAATGGTACTGGACTCCAAGAAAGGGAGTTTGTGGAGTGCCTCCGAGATGGATTCTTAGACAGCTTGTACTGGAGCCTACCAGGGAGAAGGCAATTCTGGATCTAGTGTTGTGTAATGAACCGGATTTAATCAGGGACCTCGAGGTAAAGGAGTCATAAGGAGGTCGTGACCATAATATGATAAGTTTTCATCTACAATTTGAGCGGGAGAAGGGAAAATCGGAAGTGTCAGTATTACAGTTGAACAAAGGGGACTATGGAGCCATGAGGGAGGAGCTGGCCAAAGTTGACTGGAAGGATATTCTCACAGGGATGACAGTGGAACAACAATGGCAGGTATTTCTGGGAATAATACAGAAGGAATAATAATAATAATAAATCAGTTCATTCTAAAGAAGAAGAAAGATTCTAAGGGGAGTAGGGGTTGACGGTGGCTAACAAGGGAAGTCAATGACAGTATAAAAATAAAAGAGAAGTATAACATAGCGAAGATAAGCGTGAAGTCAGAGGGTTTGGAAACTTTTAAAGAGCAACAGAAGATAACTAAAAAGGCAATACGGGGAGAAAAGATGAGGTACGAAATTAAGCTAGCCAGGAATATAAAGGAGGATAGTAAAAGCTTCTTTAGGTATATAAAGAGGAAAAAATTAGTTAAGACCAAAGTTGGGCTCTTGAAGACAGAAATGGGTAAATTTATTATGGGGAACAAGGAAATGGCAGACGAGTTGAACAGGTACTTTGGATCTGTCCTCACGAGGGAAGACACAGACAATCTCCAAGATGTAATAGTGGCCAGAGGACCTAGGGTAACGGAGGAACTGAAGGAAATTCACATTAGGCAGAAAATGGTGTTGGGTAGACTGATGGGACTGAAGGCTGATAAATCCCCAGGGTCTGATGCTCTGCATCGCAGGGTACTTAAGGAGGTGGCTCTAGAAATCGTGATCACATTGGTAATCATTTTCCAATGTTCTATAGATTCAGGATCAGTTCCTGAGGATTGGAGGATAGCTAATGTTATCCCACTTTTTAAGAAAGGAGGGAGAGAGAAAACAGGGAATTATTGACCAGTTAGCCTGACATCAGTGGTGGGGAAGATGCTGGAGTTAATTATAAAAGATGAAATAGCGGCACATTTGGATAGCAGTAACAGGATTGGTCCAATTCAGCATGGATTTACAAAGGGGAAATCATGCTTGACTCAACTTCTGGAATTTTTTGAGGATGTAACCATGAAAATGGATAAGGGAGAGCCAGTGGATGTAGTGTACCTGGACTTTCAGAAAGCCTTTGGTAAGGTCCCACATTGGAGATTATTTGCCAAAATTAGAGCACATGGTATTGGGGGTAGGGTACTGAGATGGATAGAAAACTGGTTGGCAGACTGGAAACAAAAAGTAGGGAATAATGGGTCCCTTTCAGATTGGCAGGCAGTGTCTAGTGGGGTACCGCAAGGCTCGGTGCTGGGACCGCAGCTATTTACAATATACGTTAATGATTTAGATGAAGGGATTAAAAGTAACATTAGCAAATTTGCAGATGACACAAACCTGGGTGGCAGTGTGAAATGTGAGGAGGATGTTAGGAGAATGCAGGGTGACTTGGACAGGTTGGGTGAGTGGGCAGATGCATGGCAGATGCAGTTTAATGTGGATAAATGTGAGGTTATCCACGTTGGTGGCAAGAACAGGAAGGCAGATTACTATCTGAATGGTGTCAAGTTAGGAAAAGGGGAAGTACAACGAGATCTAGGTGTTCTTGTACATCAGTCAATGAAAGCAAGCATGCAGGTACAGCAGGCAGTGAAGAAAGCTAATGTCATGTTGACCTTCATAACAAGGGGAGTTGAGTATAGGAGCAAAGAGGCCCTGCTGCAGTTGTACAGGGCCCTGGTGAGTCCACACCTGGAGTATTGTGTTCCGTTTTGGTCTCCAAATTTGAGGAACAACATTCTTACTATTGAGGGAGTGCAGCGTAGGTTCACGGGGTTGATTCCCAGGATGGCGGGACTGTCATATGTAGAAAGATTGGAGCGACTGGGCTTGTATACACTGGAATTTAGAAAGATGAGAGGGGATCTGATTGAAACATATAAAATTATTAAGGGATTGGACATGCCAGAGTCACAAAACATGTTCCTGATGTTGGGGGAGTCCAGAACCAGAGGCCCCAGTTTAAGAATAAGGGGTAGGCCATTTAGAATGGAGCTCAGGAAGAACTTTTTCACCCAGAGAGTTTTGGATCTATGGTATGCTCTGCCTCAGAAGGCAGTGGAGGCCAAGTCTCTGAATGCTTTCAAGAAAGAGTTAGATAGAGCTCTTAAGGATAGCAGAGTCAAGGGATATGGGGAGAAGGCAGGAACAAGTTACTGATTGTGGATGATCAGCCATGATCATATTGAATGGCAGTGCTGGCTCAAAGGGCCGAATGGCCTACTCCTGCACCTATTGTCTGTTTTTAACTTTAGATATAATCTGTTAAGGACCATGAAATTTAGTGTGTAAAGGGTTGTACAGGGAAAAGAAACAGCACCTTATCTCCTGGCTTAAATGACCTCAGTCTAGCTTCCTCGTCATACCAAGTTTTCATTCTTTCCTGAGCAGATTTTAAATTAAAGCTTTTTGTAATCTTTCCTTAAATATGAAGACACAATTCAACAAATTAGTATGTAGTTCTTTGTTAACCCACTGTTCTATTAACAATGTCAAAGGTCCTCGGACTCTGTGCCCAAACACAAATTCAAAGTGACTAAAGCCTAGGACTTCTGCACTGACTCCTTTACTGCACACAAAAGCAAATGACCTCCCTCATCCCAATCCTTCTCATTTTCAACACAAAATGTCTTAATCATGGTTTTGAGGTTAGAATGGAACCTTTCCTCGGCTCCTTGTGATTCTGGATTGTACACTGACGATGTTTGTCTCCCAGTTTATAAGCTACCTGCTGGAATAATCCAGACATAAAATTACTTCCTTCATCAGACTGGATTTCTTTAGGTAACTCAAATAAAGTAAAGAACCTTATGAGAGCCTTCGTCACAGCTTTAGCTTTTATGTTCCTGAGAGGTATTGCTTCTGGAATCCTAAATGCTGTACACATGATGGTCAGCAAATACTCATGACCAGCTTTAGTTTTTGGCAATGGGACAACACTATCTACAATAATGTTTGAAAATGGTTCACCAAATGTAGGAATAGGTTGCAAAGGGGCCACTGGGTGATTTGAATATGTTTACCCACAACCTGACAGGTGTGATAAATTCAGCAAAATGTCACCACATCTTTTCTCAAACCAGACGAGTAGAAGTGTTTATAAACCTTGTTGGCAGTTTTCTTCACACCAAGATGGCCACCCAGGGGCATACTATGAGCCAAAGTTAAAATCTCATTCCTATAGACTTTAGGAACTACTACTTGGTGAACAACTGCCCATTCCTCACTTGCCGGAATCCCAGGTGGTCTCCACTTCCTCATTAACACTCCACTATTGAAATAATACCCTACGGGTACTTCCTCAATTTCACTATCTGGAAGAGTGTTCTCCCACAAGGTGGCAATCTCAGGATCTCTGCTCTGCTATAATCTCCTTCCTAGACAGAGACAAGTCATTATGGTCAGACTTACTACTAGGATCTTGGTCAAACAAGGAAAAGTAGGAAAGTTCCTGACAAATCATCAAAATCTGAATCCTGATTTGAGCTGTCATGGGTATCAGACCCATGCTGCACAGAACCATCTGCCTTAGAAGACTTTTTGGCCATGGCTCGGGTTACTGCACAGGTGGAATAGATGTTAGAATCCACCTTTGGATCATCAGTGATTGATTTAGTTGTCAGCTGCACTGCAGGAACAACGTACCCACCTGCTAGGTCATTCCCTAACAATAAAGAAACACCATCCACCTGTAAGCTGGGTCGCAGTCCGATTTTAACAGGTCCTGAAACTAACCCTGACTGTAAAACTACTTTGTGCACAGGTACAGACATAAGATT
Organism: Hypanus sabinus; assembly: GCF_030144855.1. Taxonomy (NCBI): domain Eukaryota; kingdom Metazoa; phylum Chordata; class Chondrichthyes; order Myliobatiformes; family Dasyatidae; genus Hypanus; species Hypanus sabinus. Next base: position 342,140 of record NW_026781257.1, on the reverse strand, counting down.
GCCCCCAATAACTCGTATGAGATTTACCTCGCCAGTGTCAGTTTCATCACTAAACTCTAGAACACTGTCTGACATAAGTGACTGAGAAGTCCCAGTGACCCGAAGAATTTTTACTGGTACTTGAGTGGACTTCATTCACAGAAACAAATCCCTCTGACATAAAATGATCAGATCCCTTCCTAACTCAGTCAGATCTTGACAGAGATTCCTTCAAACATCCTGAACCCTGCGGGATTATGAGTTTTTCAAAGTGTTGCACACAGGCATCTGGAACTGCCTTCTTTTCCCTCTTCATCAAACGGAAACAGTTAGCCATAACGTGACCAGATTTCCTACAATAGTGACAAATAGGACCAAATGTTTTTCCTTCACTTGCTTCCCTTCACCCTGACCTTTATCACTAGCTTCCAATTTAATTTCTGGTTTACCCTGACTATCCATGTAACTCCTTTGGGAAGTTTTACTCTGAGTAATTCCTGGTGTTCACACAAAGTTGCCAATTCTTCACTCTCTCTTGCCTTCTACGATTACATAACCACCGACTGTGACTCCCAACAAAACAACTACGCAACAAATTATGGTCTCCCCTTTATACAAGTGGGACATGGCATCACGTGACATCACATCACCCCACTATCAGAAGACAATTACATCATACAAATATCACGAGACAATTACATCACGCTCATGAGAAACTCACAGGACAGGTAAGACTTCTCACAAGTGATATTTAACATAAGGAATGGCTGTGATGCTCCACTCCCTTTTATGCGTGCTTTGAAAAGAAGAATAAAATTACAGTTGTGCAAATCCCAGTAGCATCTGGTGACACTGTAATCTCTGTCTCTGAGGCCAATGCCAGAATATCTTTCAAGAGTGTGAACTCTTGCAAGGCATTAGGCCCTGATGGCGTACCTGATAGGACACTGAAAATCGGAGCCAACCAACTGGCAGGAGTGTTCAAGGCATCGAGCCCTGATGGCGTACCTGATAGGACACCGAAAACTGGAGCCAACCAACTGGCAGGAGTGTTCAAGGACATCTTCAATCTCTCATTGCTGCAGTCAATGGTTCTCACCTGCCACAATCATACCAGTGTCAAAGAAGAATAGGGTGAGCTGCCTCAATGACAATTGCATTTGAATTGACTGTGATGAAGTGCTTTGAGAGTTGGGTCATGGCCAGGATCAACTTCTGCCTAAACAAGGACCTGGACCTGGTGTAATTTGCCTATTGAAATGATAGGTCTACAGGAGAAGGCATGACAGCGTCTATATTTCAATATGAGTTTGAAGAGAATTGGTATGTCAGCAAAAACTCTCACAAGTTTTGACTAATGTACAATGGAGAGCACTCCAACTGTCCGGTATGGAAGGGTCACTACACGGGACTAGAAAAAGCTGCAGAAAGTTGTAAACTCAGCCAGCTACATCATGGGCACTTGCCTCCCCACCATTCAGAACATTTTCAAAAAGCAACGCCTCTAAAAAGATGCATCTATTATTAAGGAATCTCTCAAAGTCCAACCCTACATCCCTGTTGTGAGAGGTGGAAACAGGTAAGGCAGGCTAACGGAGCTCTGGTGAAACTGCATAGGCCAATCCCCTGTGTAGACTGTGTAGGCCCCCATTGGTCTCGATAGACCATGGATTTGCACCTTGGCAAGTTTCCAGGGTGCAAGCCTGGGCAGGGTTGTATGGAAGAGCGGCAGTTGCCCACGCTGCAAGTCTCCTCTCTCCACGCCACCGATGTTGTCCAAGGGAAGGGCATTAGGACCCATACAGCTTGGCACCGGTGTCGTTGCAGAGTAATGTGTGGTTAAGTGCCTTGCTCAAGGACATACACGCAGCCTCAGTCAAGGCTCGAACGAGTGACCTTCAGATAACTAGACTGTTACATACCCCATGGGTATCTTGTGACTGTCTTATGACCATGATGTAATTGAGTACCTGGTGAGTATGATGTAATGGTCTTGTGATGGTGAGGTGATGTAATTTTCCCACCAGTGAGAGGTCATGTGATGGCCTGTTCCAACAGGTATAAAATTGGAAATCCTTGCTGTGACACAGGTCAGTTCGTTGTTTAATTAGTCAGTGACTCTGTTATGCTGCGTATTCATCTAATGACGCAGTTTTGTTTTAAAGTGGAGTTTTACTTTCTATCTTGTCTCAAAGGTTATTGCTGGCAGTTTTGCAACAACGCTGCCAGTTTTAGTCCAGTTGGAGAGTGAAGAATTTACCGAAGTATGGAAAACCCGAAGGATTGATTAAAGTTGGTGTCATTGATGGTAATACAGGGTTAATCTTATTGAATCCTCGTTCAAAGAGATAGTAAACTGCATCCAAGATAATCCCTGCTATAAGAGCATAAAGGATTGAGGAGTGTTATTTGCCATGGAAAAGGTCAGTTCCTTTAAGCCATTTTTATTTCCTTCATCGTAAATCCTTTGGGCAAGGCATATTTCGGCTGGGATCATCAGTAGCATCACATCGTCGAAGAATTCATTACTTTCAGGAAAGTCTCTCCTAATTGGCTGTGTAAATCATTTGGACTTTCACATTTACCACTGTAACGTTCAGCGATATTGGCTCATACGCATCTAGGGGAGACCCCGTTCTTGCCCAACCTTGTCTCATGGTTGCTGTGCAATGCCACCTGAAACGACCTCAAACATCGATCATCAGCCAGCACGCAATGTACATTTTACAAATTACACTTTATAAATCTTACGAGAACTAGGTAATTAATAGCGATACAATATATATGAAAGAAAAGGCGCCAAAACTTATCAGAGCTCAGTCAATTCGTGCACAACCATTGGAGCTCAACTATCAAAGTCTTCGATGCACTATTCGATCTTCTCTGACCTCCTCGACCCGCTGCCTGGGACCAACCTCGGTGGTCGACCAGAGCGCATCCCACACGTCCTCCTTCCCGTGATCTCCCTCCAACTCCCCAAAAGTCCACACAACACTAGCTTACAGACCCACAAGAGAGAATAACATCTATCCCAGTTGGGTACAAATGAATACAATTCTCATTATCAGTAATTATAACCCTCACGCTGCGAGAGAAAGCTCTCTCTCTCACCAGTTACCATAACAAGGAAGCATTCTAACTTTGAACATAACAAAGAAGCCACTTTGATTAACATACGCAGTAACATAAAGAAGAAACCCTTTACACCACTTTTAAGAACTGTGTTTGCATTTATCACTTTAAGAACTGTTTGAGTTGCCATATAACAGTTAACTTCCCGTTAAGTTAGTCGTTCATTTACTTTTTTTCATTTGTTGTTGAGCTGAGTTTAAATAAATGTTTCTTTGTTTGTAAAAACCTGTCTCAATTCTATATTAATTGTTGCCAGATCATATCAATTGGGGACTCATCCAGGATATGTTCCGTTTTTGTGCTTAAATGCTTCTTTACTTATCAGTCTGATTTTGGAAAAGGGAAATACACAATTCTATTGTTTGATTGGTTTGTGGGGGGTATTTGGCAACAATGAATATTGATGACTTTCTGGCATCGTCAGACCCAGAGTTATTAGCAAAGGTGAAAAAGAGTGATGTATCTGAGATTGCTAGCAGTTTGAAACTTAAAGGTATTTCGAAGACTACAACAAAGCCTGTAATTCAGAGGAAAATCGTGGAACACTCTATAGATTCCGGTGTTTTTGGTGAAACGGTGTTAGATAGGTTCCCTGTAAGTAAAGCAGTGATCCAGTTACACCTGGAACAGGTAGCATTAGAAAAGCTTAGAATAGAAGCTGAAAATAAAAAAGAAACAATTGGAAGCTAACTTGGAACTAAATAAAAAGAGGGAAGTTGAACTTGTGATGGCAGAATTATGGTCCAGTAATCAGTCCTCTCATTCTAGAAAAATGTTTGTTGTTAGTCAGGAAATTAAACTGGTTCCTCCATTTAATGAAACAGAAGTAGAGAAATATTTTCAACATTTGAAACTGTTGCTCTGATTTCAGAGTGGCCGAAGGAGAAATGGCCAGTGATGTTACAGAGTGTAATTAAAGGCAAAGCACAACAAGTTTATACAGCTTTAACTGCTGAGCAAGCACTTGATTATGATATTGTGAAGCAGCATATACTGAAGGTGTATGAACTGGTTCCAGAATCATATAGAGAAAGATTCAGAAGTTTGAAGAAATCTGTGGAAAAAACTTATGTGGAATTTCCCTACGATAAAGCTGTGTGTTTTGAGAGATGGGTTTCCTCTAAAAATGTGAATGGGGAGTATAATAGATTGAAAGAGTTGATTTTAATCGAGGAATTTAAAAGGAGCATTCCTGTTGAAGTAAGGACATACTTAAATGAGAGGGACACTGCTACATTGCAGGAGTCTACTAAATTAGCTGATGAGTATGATTTAATCCACAAGAATAAATTTCCTCAAGGCAGAACTTTTAAAAGGAAAAATAGCACAGAGAGTCAAGGTAAACCAGAAGTTAAATTAGAAGTTAGTGAGAAAGATAAGGAGGAAAGAAAACCTGTGAAGGAAAGACAGTTTGGTCCCATTTGTAATTATTGTAAGAAACCTGGTCACGTAATAGATAACTGTTTCCGATTGAAGAAGAAGGAAAAGGAAGTAGTCCCAGATGCTTTAGTGCGATGTATTAGAACACCTGTAAATCCACAGGGTTTGATAAATACAAATGAAGCTTTGTCAGAGTCTGACCAAGGTAAGAGGGGATATGATCATTTTATAACTGAAGGATTTGTATCCTTGAAAGAGGGATTCACTCCGGTGCCAATAAAAATCCTTAGGGATACTGGAGCTTCTCAATCACTGATGTTAGACAGCGTGTTGAAGTTTAATGCTGAGTCTGACACAGGTGAGGTAAACTATATATGAGGTATTGGGAGTGCCCTTATGCCTGTATATTTGCATAGAGTAAATTTAAGGTTAGGGTTAGTTACAGGACTTGTTAAAGTAGGACTACAACCTAGCTTACCCGTGAATGATGTTTCTTTATTGTCAGGAAATGACTTGTCAGATGGACAAGTGTTTCCTGAAGTGCATTTGACAATAAAGTCAGAGGAACCACGGATGGATTCTAACACAGATTCCTCCTGTGTTGTAACTCGAGCTATGGCTGAAAAACTTGGTGTGCAGGATGAGGTTGTTACTCATGACTGTTCAACTCAGGATTCGAATTTTGAGGATGTGTCAGAAACTTTCTTACTTTCATTGTTTGATCAAGATTTTTGGAGTAAGTCTGACCCTGAAGATTTGTCTCTGTCTTGGAAGGAGATGATAGGAGAGCAGAATAGAGACACTGAGATTATCAAATTAAAGGAACAAGCTCTTCTGGATAGTGAATTTGGGAAGGTGCCAGTAGGAAATTATTTTGAGAAAGGAGTGTTGATGAGGAAGTGGAGATCACCTACAATTCCTGCAAGTGATGAATGGAAGGTTGTTGACCAGGTAGTTGCTCCTAAAGTTTATTGAAATGAGATTTTAACTTTAACCCTTAGTGTGCTCTTGGGTGGACATCAAGGGGTGAAGAAAACTGTGAACAAGGTTTTTGAACATTTTTACTGGCCTGGTTTGAGAAAAGATGTGGCGACGTTTTGCAGAACGTGTCATACTTGCCAAATTGTGGGTAAACCTAATCAAGTTACTCCAGTGGCCCCACTGCAACCTATTCCTGCATTTGGTGAACCGTTCTCCAAACTTATAATAGATTGTGTAGGCCCATTACCAAAAACAAAAATTGGCCATCAACACTTGCTGACCATCTTGTGCACTGTGTCTAGGTTTCCAGAGGCAATACCACTTCAGAATATAACAACTAAAACTGTATTAAAGTCTCTTATAAAGTTCTTCACTTACTTTGGGTTGCCTAAGGAAATACAATCTGATCAAGGCACTAATTTTATGTCTGAATTGTTTCAACAGGTAGTTTATAAACTGGGAGCTAAGCAGATTACCTTGTCTGCCTACCATCTAGAATTGCAAGGAGACTTCGAGAGGTTTCATTCTACCTTCAAGAATATGATTAGGACATATTGTATGGAAAATGAAAATGATTGGGATGAGAGCATATGCTTACTTCTATTTGCAGTATGAGAGTCGGTACAGGAATCATTAGGTTTCAGTCCATTTGAACTTGTATTTGGGCATAGAGTTAGAGGACCTTTGGCCTAATTAAAGGAACAATGGATTAATAACGAGGTACACACTAATTTGCTGGATTATGTTTTAAAATTTAAGGACAGATTACATAAAGCTTGTAACTTAGCCAGGGAGAATTTGAAATCAGCTCAGGAGAAACTGAAAACCTGGTATGAGAGAGAAGCTAAGATGAGGACATTTAAGCCTGGAGATAAGGTGTTGGTTCTTTTCCTGGTGCAAACGAATCCTTTACAAGCTAAATTTCATGGTCCTTATGAAATTATGTCTAAAGTTAATGATGTAAAATTCCAGATCGAAGAAGGCCAACACAACTTTGCCATATAAATATGATAGAGCCATATTATGAGAAACAGTTTGCTGCTATGACTGTTGTGGTCAATAATAATGAGTCTGATCTCACGAGGAACTTAATGGATGATTCATTTGAAACTCATTCTAAACCCAACATTGTTTCTGCCAGATTACCAAACTCAATAATTCTGGAATATAGGATGAACATGGAAAAATGTGAACTTTCTGAGAAAGAAATTAAGTTTATGTTAGAGAATAATAGTATTAGACCTTCTAATTCAAATTGGAATTCTCCTTGTGTATGGTACCTAAGTCAGACGGTAGTATTTGTTTTTGTACTGACTACAGGAAAGTGAATGCTGTAACAAAAACAGATGCATATCCAATCCCTAGAGTGGATGATTGTGTGGATAAAGTTGGAAAAGTAAAGTTCCTTACGAAGATTGATTTATTGAAAGGGTATCGGTGTGTTCCATTGACGGATAGAGGTAGAGAGATTTCTGCAATTGTAAACCCATCTGGGTTATATGGATATGATGTTCTTCCATTTGGGATGAAGAATGCCCCAGGTACTTTCCAGCTGATGATTAATTCTGTGATTCATGGGTTAAAAGATACAGATGCCTATATTGACGATTTAGTTACAGGAAATGATAGTTGGGAAGCACATATTACTGCAGTGGAGAAACTATTTGAAAGGCTTTCAAAAACTAACTTAACTATTAACCTAGCTAAAAGTGAATTCAGTCATGCTGTCAAAGGTGGATCGACCCAATGCAATCGCGCAAGGTACCACAAATTCAATAAAACCATAAAACAAGCGATACTTCATCAAGCTTCACTTTTTATTCATAGCATGCTATGGGGGAGGTTACACAGTGATCTCCCAAAGAGACAGTCTGGACACTGCCCTCCCCCGAACACAATTCCACACAATTTATTACATTGATCATTACAGGAAATATTATAATTACGTGAGTTAATGCAGTTTTAGAATAGTTTCGATCACATGCTAAGATACAATTAGATGTAAAATCATTATTGCTTAGTTATAATTATTTCTGCCAATATTAGCCTGGTTACAACTTAACTTCCTCATATTGGCACCTCCCCTGATTCTTACCCCTTCTCTCAAATGTTCTGTCCCATATTTAGTTATGCCTTGAGATGCCCCTTCAATCATACTATACCCATATTTTGTTATGCTTAGCACTTTTAGAGATCAATGCCTAGTGTGTCACCTGTTGCCAGGTAGAGTGTCTTTCTGACTGCCCAGTAACATAAAGTACCTATAAGACAATTGATCATAAGCTAATCATACCCCTTAATCCATTCCCCCATCTGCCTGCCCCTCTACCTAAGTTTACCTCTCCCTTCATCAATGCCACTGTGACTAAGCTTGGTTATGTTGTGGGTCAAGGTAAGGTAGCTCCTGTTCAGGCAATTTCAGAGGTCCCCACTGCAACTGGGAAAAAAACTCTCAGAAGATTCTTGGGAATGGTATGATAATACCAAAAATTTTGTAAGAATTTTGCTAATATTGCCCTTCCATTAACTAACCTCTTGAAAAAAATGAGAAGTTTGTGTGGACAGTGCTTTGTCAGGAGGCATTTGAGAGATTGAAAATTATGATATGTCATCAACCTGTGCTCAGGGCACCTGACTTTGAAAAACCATTTTCATTAGCTGTAGATGCTAGCAATGAGGCTGCAGGAGCAGTATTACTGCAAAGGAATGAGGGTGATGAGGTTGATCATCCAGTAGCTTACTTTTCTAAGAAATTTAATGAGCATCAAAGAAGCTATTCAACAATAGAAAAGGAATTATTATCTCTTGTTTTGGCCATAGAACATTTTGATGTGTATGTTGGTACAAGTCAAAAGTCACTCATAGTCTACACTGATCATAATCCATTAGTGTTTCTGAGTAAGATGAAAAACAAAAAACAGATGGTTATTAAATTGGAGTTTGATGTTACAGGAGTACAATATTTTGATAATTCATATTAAAGACAAAGATAATGTAATTGCTGATTGTCTATCTAGATGTTGAATGTACAATGTAATTTATTTTAATGGAGTGATATTTTAACATTTGTAACACTCCTACTGTATAGTAATTTGTAAGGTGCTGTATGATAATACTATGTATACTGTGTATGTTGTAAATCTTATACATTTGTATATTTTTTTGGAAATATTTAATTGTTAAAATTTTGCTCATGACAGATCAAATTTTTTTTTTGCAGGGAGGTGTTACATGCCCCGTGGATATCTTGTGACTGTCTTATGATCATGATGTAATTGAGTACCTGCTGAGCATGATGTAATGGTCTTGTGATGGTGGGGTGATGTAATTTCCTGCCAGAGTGAGGTCACATGAGGTCATGTCATGGCCTGTTCCAATAGGTATAAAATGGGAAATCCTTGCTGTGACACAGGTCAGTTCGTTGTTTAATTCGTCAGTTACTCCATTATGCTGCGTATTCGTCTCATGGTGCAGTTTTGTTTTATAGTGGAGTTTTACTTTCTATCTTAAGTCTCAAAGGCTATTGCCAGCAGTTTTGCCACAATGCTACCAATTTCAGTCCAGTCGGAGAGTGAAGAATTTACTGAAGTACGGAAAACCCGAAGGATCGAGTGAAGTTGGTGTCATCAGCGGTAATACAGGGTTGATCTTACTGAATCCTTATTCAAAGAGATAGAAACCTGCATCTGAGATAATCCTTGCTATAAGAGCAGAAAGGATTGGGGTAGTGTTATTCACCACGGAAAAGGTCAGTTGTTTAAAGACGTTTTTATTTCCTTCATTGTAAATCCTTCAGGCAAGGCATATTTCGTCTAGGATCAGCAGTAACGTCACGTCATCGAGGAATTTGTTACTTCAGGAAAGTCTCTCCTAATTGACCGTGTAAATCATTTAGACTTTTGCATTTACCACTTTTAAGAACTGTGTTCACATTTATCGCTTTAAGAACTGTTTGAGTTGCCGTATAGCAGTTAACTTCCGGTTAAGTTAGTCATTTGTTTACCTTTCATTTGTTGTTGAGCTGAGTTGAAATAAATGTTTCTTTGTTTATAAAAACCTGTTTCAATTCTATATTCATTGTTGCTGTACCATAACAATACAAACGCCTTAACCACTTGGCCACGCGCCAACAACAATACCCTGTACAATGGATACAATAGGTTACAGAAATATTAATGAGCTTCAACTTGATGGACTTTGTGAGGAGTAGCTCATTGAGTTAGCAGATAACAGAGATAAGGACCCAAGAAGAAGAATCATTACGGACCCCATCATCCAGGATATGCCTTCTACTCATTGCTACCATCAACAAGGAGATACAGGAGCCTGAAGACACATGCTTACTGATTTAGGAATAGCTTCTTCCCCTCCACTATCAGATTTCTGACTGGACAATGAAGCCTTGTACACCATCTCACTGTGTATATTTGTCATGGTCCGGTCTGTAAAGTCTGCATTCCAGTTCACGGTCTGGTCCATGTTAATTATTCCAGGTTTTCCGGTTTTCTCTTGTTCTGTTGTGTGCTCTAATTGAGGCACCTGATTCTCATTTTGGGCTGGTGACATAAATAACTCCTGGGTTCAGCTTCATTTGCTGGACTGTTCCCTTCACCTTCCTCCTGAAGCCTGAGCAAGACTGGAGCCTTGCTGTGTCTTGGCAACGAACTGTCTATCATTGTTTGGAACTACCTCTGTATCCATGCCTTCGCTAGGCAAGTCTGGCCGTTTACTGCTACCTTGTGTTGGGAACTGACTCTCTGTGTTCTGTGTACTAGTCCTGGCCCTATGTCCTGTTCCCTAAAAGGGGTCCTAACTCTGTGTAAAGCTCTGGCCACACCTCCTGTTCCTAAGGAGGGGTCCTGGCTCTGTATTCCATGTCTGTATTCCTGTCTCTCTCAAGACTGAGGGCCTGTGTTCCTGTCCAGTCCAGTTCCTAGTACTTCAGTGCCTGTGTCTTGCACTTGAGTCCATTCCCAACATGCCTCCATTATGACAAAACAAATGTCACCATTTTGCCGGTGGTATTAAACCAGATTCTGATGCTAATTTTGTGTTTGTACTTTCTCCCCAAGGCCACATGGGTTCCTTCCAGATGCTGTGGTTACCTCCCAAATTCCAGAGACAATCAGGGTTAGTAATTTGTGGACATGCTGTGTTGGAACCTGAAGCATGGGGTTACTTGTGGGCTGTCCCCAGAATACCTTCAGACTGTGTTGGGTGTTAATGCAGATGACACATTTCACTGTATGCTTTGAGGCAAAGGTGGAAAAATAAAGTGAATCTTTTATTTGTCCCATGTTCTTCTAAACCTTCCCTATCCATGTACATGTCTAAATTTCTTAAACATTGTAATTGTAGCCATAAGGCCATAAGACACAGGAGCAGAATTAGGCCATTTGTCCCATCAAGTCTGCTCTGCCATTCAATCATGGCTGAACCTTTTTTTCCTCCTCAACCCCATTTCTTGGCCTTCTCCCTGTAACCTTTGATACCATGTCCAATCAAGAACCTATCAATATCTACCTCAAATACACTCAACGAACCTGGCCTCCACAGCTGCATGTGGCAACAAATTCCACAAGTTCACCACCCTTTGGCTAAAGAAATTTCTCTGCATCTGTTTTGAAAGGGTGCCTCTCTGTCCTGAGGTTGTGCCCCCTTGTTCTGGACTCTCCCACCAGGGGAAACATCCTTTCCACATCTACTCTGTCTAGGTCTTTCAACATTTGAAATGTTTCAATGAGATTTCCCTTCATCCTTTTGAATTCCAGTGAGTACAGACCCAGAGCCATCAAACGTTCTTCGTATGATAACCCTTTCATTCCTGGAATCATCCTTGTGAGCCTCCACTAGACCCTCTCCGATGCCAGCACAACTTTTCTTAGATGAGAAGCCCCAAACTGTTCACAATACTCAAGGTGAGGCCTCACCAGTGCCTTATAAAGCCTCAGCATCACATCCTTGCTCTTGTATTAGTCACCACCAATCTGTTACATATACCCACCACCCCATGGTGTAAAAATAATTAGGCTGTTAAGTCCCCTTTTAAATCTTTCCCCTTTCACCTCAAACCTCTGCTCTCTAGTTTTAGACTCCCCTCCGGAGTCTGTGATCCTTTACCTTATCTTTCCATCAGACGATACCTCTATAGACTACTCAGGAAAAGTACTTTCAGCATATCCAGATCTCCTTATAAGTGAAGCCCTCTAATCCTGATAACATCCTGGAAAATCTTTCCTTCCCTCTTTCCAGCTTAATGACATTCTTCCATGAATTGTGCACAACATTCTAAGGGTGATCTGACTTATGGTTTGTACACTGCAACATGACATCCCAATTCTTGTCCAAAATGCCCTACAAGTTATGCCAATACTATCATTGGCATTGATTAGGTACCACAGATGAATGCTTAACAAGATAAAATCCCAAGGTGTTACAGGAAGTATACTGGCATGGATACTGGAATGGCTGACAGGCAGGAGGCAGTGAGCAGGAATAAAGGGGACCTTTCATGGTTGGCTCCTGGTGACTAGTGGTGTTCCTCAGGGGTCAGTATTGGGACTGCTACATTTCACATTGTTTATCAATGATTTGGATAATGGAATTGATGGCTTTGTAGCCTACGAAGATAGGTGGCAGAGTAGGCACTGCTGAGGAAGCAATGTGATTGCACCAGAATTTAGACAAATTGGAAGAATGGGCAAAATGTGGCAGACAGAATACAGAGTTGGGAAATGCATGATAAAACACTTTGGTAGAAGGAATAATAGTGCGGACTATTATGTAAATGGGGAGATGGTTCAAACATCAGAGGTGTTAGGAATCCTCGTGCAAGACTCCCAGGTTAATTTACAGGTTGAGTCTGAGATAAAGAAGGCAAATGCAATGTTGGCATTTATTTCAAAGGAAATAACATATAAAAGCAAGGAGATGATGCTGAACCTTTAAGACACTAGTCAGGCCACACTTGGAGTATACCAACAGTTTTCAAAGGTTTCAAGGGTACATTTAATATCAGAGAAATGTATACAATATACATTCTGAAATGCTTTTTCTTCGCAACCACCTTCAAAAACAGAGGAGTGTCCCAAAGAATGAATGACAATTAAGTGTTAAAACCCCAAAGCCCCCCCTCCCATGTGTTAGCAGCAGGAAAACAACAACCCCCTCCCCCATCAGCAAAAAAGCATCAGCACCCGCCACCGAGCACTCAAGTGTGCAGCAAAGCACAGCAAAGATGCAGACTTGCAGTACCCCAAAGACTACATGTTCACCTGGTATTTGACATTTGTACATTTCTGAAAGATTGATGGTGGGTTTCACAGATCTGATACTTACACTCATGGTATTTGTACTCTGAAGGGAACAAATCCCAACATTCATGTGGATGAGTAAACCTTGTGAACAACTTTCCAGTGGGATTCCAAGAAGATAAGATTGTTCCATTTCAACCATTTCCACTCCGTCCTTTGACTGAATGATCCTTATCCACTCTTGTCTTTCTCTTTCAAAGTACAGATTGTGGGAAGCCACAAAGCTGACATTATTATACAGCTACAACACACAAGATGCTGGAGGAACTCAGCAGGCCAGGCAGATCTATGGAAAAAAGTACAGTTGACGTTTCAGGCTAAAACTTTTTGGCAGGACTGGAGAAAAAATGCTGAGGAGTAGATTTGAAAGGTGGGGGGAGGTGAGAGAGAAACACCAGGCGACAGGTGAAGCCTCACTATCATTTCACCCTCCTTATTGACTCTGGGGATCTCCCATCCACTGCCACCAAACTCATAGTTCCCACAGGCTGCACCTTTCATTTCCACCTCCTATCCAAAATCCATAAACATGCCTGTCCAGGTGGACCCATTGTTCCCACCCCACTGAACTCATCGACTCTGTTTTATCCCTCCCCCAAAGTTCAGTCCTTATGCCTTGTTATAAATTCTTCTATCATCATCATGACTGAATTATTAACCCTCTCACCCCCATTCTCCTGCTTTCTCCCCATGGCATTTGATGCCCTTAATAATCAAAAATTTACCAACCTCCGTTTTACATAAACACAATTACTTACCCTCCTCATCTGTGGCAATGAATTCCACAGATTCCTATGTCTAAATAATTTTCTCATCAATTCTGTTCTAAAGGAATGTTCATCTACTCTGAGGCAGTGCCCTTTGTCCTAAACCCCCCTGCTATCGGAAACGTCCTCTACATGTCCACTTTCTCTAGGCCATTGAATATTCAATAGAATTCAATTAGTCCGGCAAGAGGACTAACAAGTCCTTTGTGCCGCTGATTTCTGAATTTGTTCCCAGTTTAGAAAACAGTGTACTTCTTATTCTTTCTACCAAAGTGCATGACCATCCATTTCCCTACACTGTAGTCCAGTACTGCTGAAGGGTTTCTGCCTGAAATGCAGACGATACTCCTTTCCATAGATGCTGCCTGGCCTACTGAATTCCTCCAGCGTTTTGTTCGGATTTCAAAATTTTTGTGTGTGTTGTTCAGATTCCTCCAGCGTTTTGTGTTTGATGTTTGGATTTCCAGCTTTTTCTGTGTATTGTTCAGATTCCAACAACATTTTGTGTGTGTTGTTCGGATTTCCAGCACTTTGTCTGCGTTGTTCAGATTTCATCAGAATTTTGTGTGTGCTGTTTGGATTTCCAGCATTTCGTGTGTCTGTCATGGTTCCCATTGGCTGTTTCCCTTTAACGCTCCTTTCTCCCTGATTATGCCCTAATTTCAGTCATTACACTTTCAGTTGCTGCTAGTTTACTTAATTACTTAAGTAATTAAACAGTAAACAGTAATTACTTAATTACAGTTTTCATCAGAGACTGTGAAATAAGTACGATGGTGTCACTATCACAGGTCGCCAGTTTGTTGGTCTATTCTCATGTGATACTTAGTTCCCTTGTTCGATTAGAACCGTTAGTTCTAAGTTCAGCTCTAGTTTCAAGATAGTCCCTTTAAATCCTGTCTCCTTGTCAAGATTCCTCCGGTTTGCTGTTCTACGTTTAAGTCTATGCCAGCATCCCCAACTTAGTCAACGTGCTGGTGTCCCGCACTTGGGTTCTCCTCAGTGCAACAGTGTGTTGTTCAGGTTTCCAGCATTTTGTGTGTGTTCAGATTTCCAGCATTTTGTGTGTGTTCAGATTCCTCCAGCATTTTGTGTGTGTTCAGATTCCTCCAGCATTTTGTGTGTGTTGTTCAGGTTTCCAGCATTGTGTGCGTTCAGATTTCCAGCATTTTGTGTGTGTTCAGATTCCTCCAGCATTTTGTGTTGTTCAGATTTCCAGCATTTTGTGTGTGTTCAGATTTCCAGCATTGTGTGTGTGTTCAGATTCCTCCAGCATTTTGTGTGTGTTCAGATTTCCAGCATTGTGTGCGTTCAGATTTCCAGCATTTTGTGTGTGTTCAGATTTCCAGCATTTTGTGTGTGTTCAGATTTCCAGCATTGTGTGTGTGTTCAGATTTCCAGCATTGTGTGTGTGTTCAGATTTCCAGCATTGTGTGTGTTGTTCAGATTTCCAGCATTTTGTGTGTTGTTCAGATTTCCAGCATTTTGTGTGTGTTCAGATTTCCAGCATTTTGTGTGTTCAGATTTCCAGCATTTTGTGTGTGTTCAGATTTCCAGCATTTTGCGTGTGTTGTTCAGATTTCCAGCATTTTGTGTGTGTTGTTCAGATTTCCAGCATTTTGTGTGTTCAGATTTCCAGCATTTTGTGTGTGTTGTTCAGATTTCCAGCATTTTGTGTGTGTTGTTCAGATTTCCAGCATTTTGTGTGTTCAGATTTCCAGCATTTTGTGTGTGTTGTTCAGATTTCCAGCATTTTGTGTGTGTTGTTCAGATTTCCAGCATTTTGTGTGTGTTGTTCAGATTTCCAGCATTTTCTGTGTTGTTCAGATTTCCAGCATTTTGTGTGTGTTCAGATTTCCAGCATTTTGTGTGTGTTGTTCAGATTTCCAGCATTTTGTGTGTGTTGCTTGGATCCAGAATTTGCAGATTTTCTCTTGTTTGTGATTCCATCCTGCATAATTTTTAAAGGGGGATTGCTTGGTCCTTCTTTGCTGAGTTCCAAAATCCTCCCAAGCTGTTGCTATTCCTGGCAGCATTTACTCTATCTTTGCTTTCTCTTGACAGAGTGAATCAATTTTCCTCGGAGGCCTTTGTGCCTCAAAGGAACATATTTCTTTCTGCAGTCAGCGTATCGTAACTCTTCTGTGGGGCTGTTCACAACTCCCTTTGGTTGCTGGTTTCCCGAAACCTTACAGCTGCAGATTACTTAAATTGATGAATTTAATTTCCCTAGCGGCCATGATACGAATTGAGCTCTCCATTATTAGCTAGGCTTCAGTGACATAACCACTAAGCAGTTTTCCCCTAAAGCAACAGAAACAACCTCTTCCTGCAGTTGGAACTCACTCTCATGATCTACACTGGATACCTTTAAGATTCTGAGGTGTAACCTTCAATGGCTTTTCACTGAGGGCAGCTGTCTGCATTGGTACAGTCCGGCACTCTTCAGCAAGTCTCAATATCCTTGGCTAATTGAGTCAGCAGAGGCAACAAGTGATTATGTTAAATGATAACAAGACAAGAGATTATGAACAGAATGCACTAAATCCATGGGTCGTTAGCAGACTGAATGTTCCTGTCATTTAATGCTCTGTAAAGTTTACTGAATACTCAGCCTAACACATTTATTGTGTCAATGGCTCCATCTGAAGAAAAGTAAACATCGGTAGTGCATTATACAAGCACTCATCACACCCACTTGGGGATACTTTCTGGAAAGAGCGTCCAAATAGTCAGTGGTTGCGGGGAAAAGAAGATAAAAGCTCTTCATCAATTCCCCTGTGTAGCTGATCACTAAACTGCGAGGCACAATGCTGTGATTACAAACCTTACTATCAAACCAGAATTAAACCATAAACGTAGCTTAGTAAGGATCAGTACAAGTCCCTGGAAACACATGGAATGGAAGCTAGAATGAAACAAAAACCTGCTCCACCGTTTAATATCCTGATTGAACTTCACTTTCCAAACCATGCTTATATCTCCAGATTCACTTCCTGCCCGAAAATCTATGCTCTTGCACAGGCAGATCTTCCACAGCTCTCCTAGACAGGGAATTTGAAAGGTTCACCATATTTTTACTGAAATGCTTTACTCCATCTCAATCCTAAATGGTCAAGCCTTTACAGTTTCACATCACTGGGGCACTGTTTAGACAAAGGGGTATTGGAGATTCAGACAGGAAAAAACCTTTCCAAAGTTTATTTCTGGGAACACCTCATTAAAGCTGAGGAGATGTTTTCCAATAAGTGACAGAAATTTGTAATTGATGCAAACATTTGTAGTATGAGGAACATTTGAGGAAGGTTTTCTAAGGCTACAGTGGGATATAGATCAGATAGAAACTTAGGTGGAGCATTGAGAGATGGAATATAAACCTGACAAGTGTGAATTGATGTATTTTGGGAAGACAAATAGGGCAGATACACTGAATATAAGAGTGCTGAGGCATGTTGATGAATAGAGGGACCCATGATCATAGTTCCCTGAAAGTGACAACATAGGTGGTTAGAGAGATGAAGGAGGGATATGATACGTTTAGTTATACAGATCAGGCCATAGGATAGAATAGTGCGGAGGTCATGTTGCAATTTTACCAAAAGACTATAAGGTATAGGAGCAGAATTAGGCCATTTGGCCCATCAAGTCTGCTCCACCAATTCATTATGCCTGATGCAATTCCATCTCAGCTCCACTGTCCTGACTTCTCCCCTAATCCCTTCAGGCAAAAACCTTCTCATCAAGAACCTATCAACAGCTGCCTTAAATATACCCAAAGAGTTAGCCTCCACAGCCACCTCTGGCTAAAGAAAGTAGCCAAATTACATGATCACATTTCAGGTCATAATTCTGCAGAAATAGAGAACATTTTACAGGGTACACAAAATCTCTACTCCACTGTAAATGAACGTCCCCACCATTGGAAACATCCTTACCACATCCACTGTGTCGAAGCCTTTCAATATTCAATAGGTTTCAATGAAATCCTCCCCCCCATCCCATTCTTCTGAATTCCAGAAAGTACAGGCCCAGAACCATCAATCGCAGCTCATTTGTTAACCCTTTCATTCCCAGAGTCATTCTCATGAATCTCCTCTAAACTCTCTCCAATCTCAGCACATCCTTTCTTGGATAAGGGGCATCAAACTGCTCAGAATACTCTAAGTGGGTCTCTAACAGTGCCTTATTGTTACGAATGAGGAGCAACTCTGATGGGCAGAAAGGTGCAGTCACCCCCCCCCCCTTTTTGAGAATCGCAATATCGCTATTATTTCGGGTCTGATACCCAGGAAATGAGAGAGATAAACAGTTCATGTCAGTTAATGAGAGAGAGACAACACAGGGATACACAAAGGTTGGAATGTCTCCTATTGACAAAGAGAGAGATTACTGCCATTGTCTCTTGGAGAAGGATTGTGTATTGAGTACTGTTCTATTCATTGAAACCCCTCAGGGGACAGCCAGAGAGCACTGGTTGATGGGTTGCATCATTCCAACCTGATTGACATCTGAGACCCCATGAGTGGGGATAAAAGTAGGGTCTGGGGAGATACCCCTCAGACGCACCAGGAGAGACGCTACGAGATCGGTGGGGGCTTGTGTGTGTGTCCACCCTTGCCTGGGTGACGAGTCCTCCACGGAACGGTCTAGCTCAAGGATGGAGGGGTCATACGTGAATGGCCACAACAGTAACGCATCGACGGATCAAGATCGTAAAAGGAAAGTCGGCAAGTTAATAGCTGTTACTCTCTCTCTCTCTCTCCCTCTCTCTCTCCAACAATTGCAATACAGTGATCAGCAACTACCCCAGCCTGCATGAACTGAACTGAACTTTATATTTCCATCGGACAATTCATTATCCCCTAGACAACTATAGAGCTTATTTCTTATTGATTATTATTATACCCGCACTTTTAGGTTTAGTATTGTCTGTATATTATCTGTGTATTTGCATTGATATTATTTTTGTGTATTTTTACTAATAAATACTGTTAAAAATGGTATCATCAGAATTCAACGGATACTCCTATCTTTGCTGGTAAGATACCCAGTTACGGGGTTCGTAACACTTATAAAGCCTTAACGTTACATCCTTGCTTTTATATTCTAGTTCTCTTGAAATGAATGGTAACATTCCATTTGCAAATTAACCTTCAGGGAATCCTGCATGAGGACTCCCAAGTCCCTTTGAACTTCAGATTTTTAAATTTTTTCCTTGTTTAGAAAATAGTCTATGTTTTTATTTCTTCTACCAAAATACATAACCATACACTTCCTGACACTGTATTCCAACTGCCACTTCTTAGTCCATTCTTCTAATCTGTCTGAACTTTACGTCTGTGGTGGGAAAGCTGTTGGAAAAGATTCTTAGAGATAGGATTTATGGGCATTTAGAGAATCATGGTCTGATCAGAGACAGTCAGCATGGCTTTGTGAAGGGCAGATTGTGCCTAACAAGCCTGATAGAATTCTTTGAGGAGGTGACCAGGCATACAGATGAGGGTAGTGCAGTGGATGTGATCTACATGGATTTTAGTAAGCCATTTGACAAGGTTCCACGTGGTAGGCTTATTCAGAAAGTCAGAAGGCATGGGATCCAGGGAAGTATGGCCAGGTGGATTCAGAATTGGCTTGCCTGCAGAAAGCAGAGGGTCATGGTGGAGGGAGTACATTCAGATTGGAGGGTTGTGACCAGTGGTGTCCCACAAGGATCTGTTCTGGGACCTCTACTTCTTGTGATTTTTATTAACAACCTGGATGTGGGGGTGGAAGGGTGGGTTGGCAAGTTTGCAGATGACACAAAGGTTGGTGGTGTTGTAGATAGTGTAGAGAATTGTCAAAGATTGCAGAGAGATATTGATAGGATGCAGAAGTGGGCTGAGAAGTGGCAGATGGAGTTCAACCCGGAGAAGTGTGAGGTGGTACACTTTGGAAGGACAAACTCCAAGGCAGAGTACAAAGTAAATGGCAGGATACTTGGAAGTGTGGAGGAGCAGAGGGATCTGGGGGTACATGTCCACAGATCCCTGAAAGTTGCCTCACAGGTAGATAGGGTAGTTAAGAAAGCTTATGGGGTGTTAGATTTCATAAGTTGAGGGATAGAGTTTAAGAGCCACGGTGTAATGATGCAGCTCTATAAAACTTTGGTTAGGCTACACTTGGAGTACTGTGTCCAGTTCTGGTCATCTCACTATAGGAAGGATGTGGAAGCATTGAAATGGGTACAGAGGAGATTTACCAGGATGCTGCCTGGTTTAGAGAGTATGCATTATGATCAGAGATTAAGGGAGCTAGGGTTTTACTATTTGGAGAGAAGGAGGGTGAGAGGAGACATGATAGAGGTATACAGATATTAAGAGGAATAGACAGAGTGGACAGCCAGCGCCTCTTCCCCAGGGCATCACTGCTCAGTACAAGAGGACATGGCTTTAAGGTAAGGGGAGGGAAGTTCAAGGGGGATTTTAGAGAAGGTTTTTCACTCAGAGAGTGGTTGGTGCGTGGAATGCACTGCCTGAGTCAGTGGTGGAGGCAGAAACACTAGTGAAGTTTAAGAGACTACTAGACCGGTATATGGAGGAATTTAAGGTGGGGAGTTATATGGGAGGCAGGGGTTAAGGGTCAGCACAACATTGTGGGCTGAAGGACCTGTACTGTGCTGTATTGTACTAAGTTCTATGTTCTACAATAGAGCAAACGTTAGTGGGAATTTTGTGAATTGGGTAGCTTTTAAAAACCAACAAAGCAACTAAAAAGTCATTAAGAAGGTAAAGATGGAATATGAAAGTAAACTAGTCAATAATATTAAAAAGGATACCAAAAGTTTCTTCAGATACGTAAAATGTGAAAGAGAGATAAAAATGTTGGAAAATGATACTGGAGAGGTGGTAATGGGGGGAGGCAAGGAAATTGTAGACAAACTGAAAAAGTACTTTGCATCAGTCTTTACTGTGGAAGACGCTAGCAGTATGGTGGAAGTCCCGATGTCAAAGGTTATGAACTGTGTGAAGTTACCATTTCTAGAGATAAGGTTCTTGGAAACAGATAGGTT
The DNA here is from genome assembly GCF_030144855.1 of Hypanus sabinus. Taxonomy (NCBI): domain Eukaryota; kingdom Metazoa; phylum Chordata; class Chondrichthyes; order Myliobatiformes; family Dasyatidae; genus Hypanus; species Hypanus sabinus. Next base: position 321,540 of record NW_026781257.1, on the reverse strand, counting down.
TGAAGGTAGGTAAGCCTGGACCAAATGGCATACACCCCAAGGTTCTAAAAAAGTTGAAGAGATTGTGGAGGCATTAGTAATGATCCTTCAAGAATCTGGAATGTTTCTGGAAGACTGGAAAATTGCAAATGTCACTCCATTCTTCAAGAAGGGAGAGAGGCAGAAGAAAGGAAATTATAGGCCGGTTAGTCTGAATTCAGTGGTTGGGAAACTGTTGGAGTCGATTGTTAAGGATGTGGTTTCAGGGTACTTGAAGGCACATGAAAAAATAGGCCATAGTAAGGATGGTCTCCTCAGGGGAATCTTCCCTGACAAAACTGTTGGCACTCTTTGAACAAATAGTAAGCAAGACAGACAAAAGAGAATGGGTTGACATTGTTCAGAAGGCCTTTGACAAGGTGCCACACATGAGGCTGCTTAGCAAGCTATGAGCCTGTTGTATTACAAAAAAAGATTCTGGCAGGGTAAAGCAGGAGGCAAAGAGTCAGAATGAAGGGAACCTTTTCTGGTTGGCTGCCGGTGACTAGTTGTCAAGTCAAGTCAACTTTTATTGTCATTTTGACCATAACTGCTGGTACAGTGCATAGTAAAAATGAGACAACGTTTTTCAGGACCATGGTGTTACATGACAGTACAAAAACTAGACTGAACTACGTAATTAAAAAAACACAGAAAAAGCTACACTAGACTACAGACCTACACTGGACTGCATAAAGTGCACAAAAACAGTGCAGGCATTACAATAAATAATAAACAGGACAGTGGGGCAAGGTGTCAGTCCAGGCTTCGGGTATTGAGTTGTCTGATAGCTTGGGAGTAGAAACTGTTACATAGTCTGGTCGTGAGAGCCCGAATGCTTCGGAGCCTTTTTCCAGACAGCAGGAGGGAGAAGAGATTGTATGAGGGGTGCATGGGGTCCTTCATAATGCTGTTTCCTTTGTGGATGCAGTGTGTAGTGTAAATATCCATAATGGCGGGAAGAGAGACCCCGATGATCTTCTCAGCTGACCTCACTATCCGCTGCAGGGTCTTGCGATCCAAGATGGTGCAATTTTTGAACCAGGCAGTGATGCAGCTGCTCAGGATGCTCTCAATACAACCCCTGTAGAATGTGATGAGGATGGGGGGGTGGGAGATGGACTTTCCTCAACCTTCGCAGAAAGTAGAGACGCTGCTGGGCTTTCTTTGCTATGGAGCTGGTGTTGAGGGACCAGGTGAGATTCTCCGTCAGGTGAACACCAAGAAATTTGGTGCTGTTTACGATCTCTACCGAGGAGCCGTCGATGTTTAGCGGGGAGTTGTGCTCCACAGGTATTTTTTGGAACAGATCCTTTTTACGTTATTTGTCAATGATTTGGATGATGGAATTGATGTCTTTGTTGCAGACGATATAAAGATAGGTAGTTTGGGGGACATAGAGAGGCTACCGAAGGACTTAGATGATGAGACTGGACAAAGAATTGACAGATGAATACAGGGTCAGGAAGTATATCGTCATGTACTTTAGCAGAAGAAATGAAAGGGTTGACTATTTTTTAAA